>NC_057803.1:71015598-71031330 GCF_018294505.1 Triticum aestivum | reverse complement strand
AATGCTTATGGTTTTCCCCTTTTATATTCCACACTAGTTAAATCACAGTAGACTAAATTTCAAAATTGGGTCAGTCGATTTTTCAGAGCTCGCTGGAGTTCGCCGATGCGATCGAAGGGGCTCGGGTGGGGATGGTGGTTGTGGGGGGCGGTGGTGGGGCCTCATCGAACGAAGAAAACTCGACGCGGGTGGGGGCGGGGGTGGGGGTGGCCGAGGAACACAGGCGGTGGGGCCTGTGGTTCGGCTGGCGGCCTGTGCGGTGTTCTGTATGGGAAGCACAATATGTTCCTTGTCAGGAAGGGGAGCAGGGTCATCTACAGTCAACAGCTGATAGAGCTGGCCTGTACGTGATCGATAGGCTTTCAATTACTAGCGGCAATACAACACCGTAATTTCCAGCCAGTTCCACTTTCCCGATTTATATATCCTGGTTATGGTGTACCCCTGTTATGTACACTATGATCTGCCTAGTTGCTGTGTGCTCTTGTTATCATGGTTTGGCAATAAACTCTCTATACAGTATATTATGAACCTATCATCTGCCAGCTATCCTTACTTCTAGAGCCTATTTTTGTGTGTACTTGTGCCAGATTATATAAATGCACGCACCATATTATAGCACACGTGAGCTCTCTCATCAGAATCCAGGGATAGCACACAAGTGTTTACAGGGGTGCCCCTATATTAGAATATCATCTGCATTACAAAGATAATCTCACAACTATTTATGTTTCATGGTTCTCAAATATTATACACAATTACAGTGAATATCAGAATCCGCGCATCAGAAGAATATTGTGGAACACTGCAATGACTTACAAAATTGGCAGCAAGGCATTGAGTGCCATTCTGGAAGCAATGAAACTCATACGCTCCCCACCTGTTGATTCTTGTTCAGAATATCATCCTAATGACTATTCTAACCTCGAGGAGTCAAAGGCAGATGGCCTGTCCTGTTCACCCATCAAGGTGCCTGTTCTAATTTGGCAAGGTTTTATTGATTGCGCGTATCTTGCATATGTTGTCTTGCATTTCTTCTACTTTGTTGCACCGCCATCTGCTTAGTTTACTCATCATATATGTCGAGATGCCATGCCCATCCATTATCAATACATATTCCATCTGTCATCATACCATGTTTTTCCACTCAAATGCTGTTCTTGTGCATCAGACATCAAAAAGGAAGAGGGTGATTGCCGAACCTGAAGGAGCACCAGCAAAGTCCTTGAAAAACGTGGTGGTGCCAGAGAAATCAGACAGCACCCCACTTATATTGGCTGTACAACCAGTGACACAAAACGTAGGACCAACTCCAGCAGACTATACCCATACTTCACTGGCCACACCACTAGCCCCACCACACAGGACCTGCACTCCGGCAAAAGGTATACCGATTTCATTTGCCATAGCACCGGTTGTACCACAGAAAAATCCCACTCCAGCAAAAAGTACAACAAGTCCACCGGCTGAAGACCTATCCCAACCGCAGAGACGGCAAATTCCTGCATATTGGAACCCCATTCCATTTATTCCTAGTTTAAAAGACAATGCTTTCAATGCTGTTAGGCGCTACGTGCATATATTCCTATCATGGGAAGATTATTGTGAAGACAAACACCATTTTCACATCTTCCTGTCCAACTTACGTGTAAGTGCTATTATTCAAGGTTATTATTTTCCTATTTTCTACTAATTGAACACATCAATGATTTACATTACATTGTTGTAACTAGGCGAGGGTCTATCTGGATAGTCATGACGAGCAAAGCTTGCTTGTGCTTTTCAAGGAAGCATTGCAGCAGTACCGGTATTACCTGAGGAAATCACACTTTGATGGCAAGTCTATAAGCGAATTTCCGGTGAAGTCTCCTGTGATAAATTTAGAAGACATTGAATGGAAAAATGTAGGGACCGGATTTTCAGGATATTAATTTCCCAGAAAATGGTCCTTGTGCTCACCAGCCCCACGATTACTGTTAGCTGATGAGACACCAACTTGATACAGAAATTCCAAGCAAAATACAAAATATGTAGTACAAGACCATTCTGGCCTATGAGTACAACAAATGGTTTCTGGTGGTTGATGGCGGAAGCGGTTTGTGGTTCATCAGCGTCTATGGGACTCCATTTCCAACAGGAACAGCTGACCTGGATAACTCCTATCTTCGCGAGGCTGCTATCACCATTGCGTATGTTCCGGGGCTGTCATCACAATGCTCCTCTCCACGCAAGAAATTTGGCCAAGACAATAGCCAGGGACAAGCCAGTGAGTACTTTGAATGTACTCGCAAACATTATGAACACGTGTATAATATAACAAATGATAATCATGCCCTGAATTATTCTATGATCATACGTCAATCACAAAATAAACGTCCATGATGCACGCAAGCGGGCTACTCATTATACAACATGAATATGTAATAAGGGAGTAGAAGTAGAATGCACCGATCGGGTGTCCGAAGCGACACCTGAAAGGATAATAATATAAAGCATGCCTCAATCGGGCGTCTGAGCGACGTCTCATAAAGGGCTTATAAATGAAATAAGAAGCAAACATGCCACAGTCGGGCGTCTGTGCGACACCACATAAAGGGCTTATAGAGTAATTGAATAACAAGCATGCCACAGTCGGGCATCTCAGCGACACCACATAAAGGGCTTATAAAGTAAATGAATAACAAGCATGCCACAGTCAGGCGTCTCCGCGACACCACATAAAGGGCTTATAAAGTAAATGAATAACAAGCATGCCATAGTCGGGCGTCTCCGCGACACCACATAAAGGGCTTATATGAGAGTAATCACAGTGAATATCCAGGAGGTAGAACCATCCCAGGGATACTCAATAATTCAATGATGTAAATGGTTAGTTCATAGTAATCATAACCATCATGAGTCACAAGTCGTGATCCATGTTCTGGTTTATCAATTTTTCCTCCAAAGACCGACACTAAGACCGACACTTGACCCATACCAGACTGTAGTCCTTAACCATGGACACGGCTATTCGAATAGGTATAATCTCTGCAGAGGGTGTACTCTTTACCCACGAGTAACGGATTCCTTTAGTCCATCGGGACTAATTCCGTCTATGGTCTTTTAGTTGAAAACACACCTGACTGCACACACCAGCCTAACTTACCGGTGTCTGGAGTCACCCACGACACCCGTTAAGCGAAACTCTAAGTGGGGAGGCTACAACCTCGACTAGCATGGGATCACAAATTTATAACACGCGCAAACTAGGGGAGCTACCCCCTCGGCTCCAACCGGAAACACCCATGCCCCCGGACCAGGTGGCATGCCTACCGGATGCAGCCGGTATCTTCCACCATGGCCTCTCTGTACGGTGTGTGCTAGGAAAGGGGTTGCCAACTTACTGAACCGTACCCTAACTATGGCAGGGACAAGTGGTAGTACGAAGCGAGTATGGGGGTTACTGGAACAAGACTCGATCTATGTTCGACTCAGGAGGTTAAAGCATTTCCTGCATGTTTAACATAAGAAATATATTTTCACACCAATTAGATAGAATCACCACTCATCATACCTCACCATGCCTTACCAGGCACAACCGTCTCGATGAAGAACTAGGGACAAGCTCGTGTCTACCCAAGACAGAGGCTTTCTCGGATTCCTTCCATTAGGCATGAAAGGCATACGAGGATGACTACTATCACAAACATATCGAATACCAACGGCACGGGATCATCAATATGCACTTATGAGTATGATCTTATCATCGCATAAAATAACAAAAACTCCGAGACAAGGTGGTGTTGTAACCGTATCAAACAACACACGACAATATTATGCCAGGGTTCAGAAAGCTTGCCTTAAAGAGTATGCAAGTGGGGGTGCACTTTTGAAAGTTGCTTCCTTCTTCAAACATCCTATTTAAGAAAATTCAAATTAACACATAGTTTCAAAACAGTACAAAAAAGTTGTTTGGAAAATTCTCAAATAAATATGAAAATAAACTAGACAAAATTTGAGAAACAACAGAAAAATAATCAAGTCAATTGGACTTATATTTAAAAACTTATAGCTGGTCAAAGTTTAGTCAAAAATCTGTTTTTAATAAAAATAGAAAAAGAAAACGTTTCGGCAGCACTTATGTTTTCCTCTAGTGAAGGCGTATTTGGTGGAAAGCGCTTCCACTTAAAACACGCTTCGACGGGGTTGGGTCACTGACAGTGGGTCCATCGGCCCACTGGTCAGGTTTGACCAGTCGCCCGCGCCTCCTTCCCCCTCTGGCCGAGCAGAGGCGGGGCTCCGGCGATCACCGTCGATGAACGGCGGTTGCCCACGGGGTTCCGAGGGCAGGGATGGATCCGCCAGTCCAGGGTGGTCCTCCCAGTGGTCGAAGGGCTGGCGGGGACGAAGGGAGTCACCGGCGGCGAGCTCCGCGGCGGACGGTGGCTTCGAGACAATTGGGGGCTTGGGCTATGGTGGCTCCCAATCGTGTTTGAGAGGTGGGGTGGCTCCGTAAGGTGAAGGGGAGTCGAACGGGGCGCTGGATGGACTGGGAAGGCTCTGCTCGCGACGCACGACACTGGAGCGTGGCGGTGGCCGAACTGGCCGAAGACGAGGAAGACGGCCTCCCCTTGTTGATTGCGGGCTATGGGAGTACTAGGGGAATGGCCTGAGGTTGCCTGTGGGTTTGGATGAGCTCGGGGGTCCCTATTTATAGCGGTTGAGGTCGGTTCCGACGGCGGCCGTGGATAGGAACGACGAACCGCCATTCTGTAGCAGGCAGGGCGATGTGGCAGCGACGGGCACTAGAGGACGGCTCGTGGATGAGCTCGAGCTGTTCCAGAGGGCAGCTGGCGGGCTGGAGTGGCTCGGGCGGTGCCGTCCATGGCAGAGGCCTGCTGCTGCCATCGGTGGCTTGCGGTGGTGGCGCTGTGGAGTGCCAGGAGGGGGCCAGGGCGGCTCTGCGATGAGGGAGGGGTCGGGGCACGCTGGCTGCGAGCGGGAATGGATCAAAACAGGCACGGGGAGGCGGCAGCGGGACGCGGCGACTCGGGCGCACGCACGTGCAAAACGCGCGCTTTGGCCGCGCCCAGAGCACGCACGCGAGGTGCTCGGCAAAATGCCAAGGCACGCCAGGAGGCTTGGATGAGGCTGGTAGTTAACAGGTTTAGGTTAGAGGTAGCTAGGAGCTTAGTGGACAAGGTTGCTGGGTTAGGGGATCAAGTTTCAAAAGCAAACTAAAAACTATGTCAAATCTGCCATGCACACAAGGTGTTTGACAGAATGCCAGGGGCTTCTAGGCATCTCTTGGGGTGGCCAAAAACTCCTGATCATAGTCTCTTTATATGATAAAGAGGGTGGCAAGGTTAGTTTGTCGAAAACAAAAACTTGTTAGTGGAAGTTTTTGAGAAAACCAAATTTTGACAGAAAGAAAAGGGCATTATTGCATGTACTTAAAATCCTCCAATGGGCCCAATCTCCTGAACTTAAGGGTTTGGTAGAGTGGTCTATAAGCAGGATAAAGATCATGGGCACTAGAGCAAAATAGAATAGGGTTGCAGTAGAAAACACCCAACTGGACCAGAGAGCAAAAGAGGATGATTTGCTCAAACTTTTCAAAGAACACTAGTGGGTTTTTGCATAAAATTGAATTATACACTACTACTAACATCCCCTAATTTTGGTGGAAGCTTTAAAGAAATATTTAAATAGGTTGTAGTGCAAACCACAAACTGATCCAGATTTGAAAACTTGAGGTAGGGCTCAAAATTTCCAAATGACTAAAAAGGATTTTTGCATAAAAGTGATGTGGGAACATCACATGACATACCCAAATTTTGGTGGGGATTTTAAAGAGGTATTTGAAAGGGTTGTAGTGCAAATGGAACCCTAAAACTTAGGAAAAATCATTTTTAAAGAAACAAAGCTCACGAAAAATAATTGTAGAAATAATTCTACTGATAAAAGAAATGGTCTTGGAAAGATATACAAGTCCAACAATATTTTGAAAGGTTTTTACTTGGGTGAAATCTCCACAATATCAAAAAAGAGTAGTTCTGAAATCAAAAGATAAATCCAGAAAATAAAAATTAATTTACCATGGCAAAATTTTAATTAATAAATCATGGTTAATATTTTGGGGTGTTACAACACTACCCCCCCCTTAAGAAAAATCTCGTCCTTGAGATTTGCTAAGGGTTGTTTTGAGAAGAATTACTCCTACTATCTCAGAATAATATAACAAAATAACCATCCTACCCATTTAATAAAATGTGGCTACAGTGAATGGGCAAATAAGTGGTGTAAAACTACAGTGTGGGATACTGGCGCCGCGTGGAAAAATCCACGATTGGGGGAAAACGAGATATTTCTACTTTTGGTTACAGAAAATTTAGAATTAAATTCTAAATTTCTAAAATACGCTAGTCGCACCCGAGATCACAGTGCTCTCTCTGGTTGACGGGTGGACCCAGGGCCCACTGTCAGTCTCTTCTTCTACCTCTAGCTCTCTCTTCTTCCTCTCTCTCTCGCGCTTTCCCGCGCTTTCTCCACCGGCGACGTCTAGCGCGTAGGGCATCTAGGCCGTACTGCGGTAGTGCACGGTGTGCTATCTGCCGGTGCAGCATGCACTCACCTCGCGGGCCAGTGCGCTGTCGGCACTGCTCGCAGATTCGCCCACCGTACACCGATCTCGAGCTATAAAATGACCAAGGTGCTCCTTTCTTCTTCCTCACACCTGGCCTCACTTCTCCTTCTCCTTCCTTCTCCTCCATCTCTGTTTGCAGGAGCTCGAGACGAGGCTCTAATGGCGGAGGTGATGCTGGACTAGTACATGATCCTAGTGTGCATAGGGTTGGTGGCATTGCTGGGGTTCTCTGTGCTCTTGTGCATGATGATCCTCGATGATCATCGTGATGCTGCTATTCGAGTGTTAGCTCTCCGCAGTGGCGGTGATCATGAGGATTAAGTGCGGTGTCGGGTGCTAACTGCTGTTAGTGTGTTGTAGGCAACTTGCACGCGAATAATTTCCCACAATTCTCTCCTTCAGAGACTGTGGTGGGCTAGGGAGGTAACTAATTAGATGCAACAGGTGCACGAGGATTTGCAATTAGTGCACGTGGTCGAGTGGTTTGGGGTTGTGAGTCTGCTGTCGTGGTGCTGCGTGAATAAAAATCTATGCCATGAAGAGACATATGCTGTAACAACTCAGGAAAAAATCTCACCTCAGAAATTACCGAGAGTGAAATCAGTTAATCAAAATTTATAGCAGTAAAAACTACTCTCATTAATTGAAACCAGATATTTAATCCATCGCACCAATTTAGGATACCACGCATAAGTTGCAATACATCAATAAACGCTGGGACAATAAACATAGCAGTGACGTCTACAATGAAAATGGTAAATAGACAGGGTCCTGAAAAAATGTCTCTGGTACTGGGGAACACTCTTCTTCTATTGGGGGAAGCAGATTGACTAGTTGATGAACGCGTCTCTCCTGGTCGGGCCTTAGTGGTCTGCCGATGGCGATCTGAGGATTTAAATTAGCGAGGCTCTGGAGATAACCCATTACTCGCTAGGTCAAACGCTCTTGAGCGATGACATACTAGGCAAGGTTGGCCAGCACTGGGTCTCTCTCAATTCGTCCATCGGGGAAAGATGCTACTTCTCCGAGTGCTGCACGACTTGGGAAGTAATAATACCCTCATTCGCTGGCATAGGGTACCGCGGATCGAAGGCAAGCGAGCGCTTCGTATGCAGCAGCTTCTATGGCCATTTGCGGAGTCAGCATAGATTTCCCCACGAAGGAGACTTCCGTTGGGTCTTGGTTTGGGTTTGCGGGAGGGATGTGCACCACTGCCCAATACTTCGAGGTGGATGGGGTGATCCTCGATTTGAGCAACTCGTACTGGGGTGGATGGGTAGAACTCATGGTACTGTAGGTAAAATCCCACAGTATTTTAAAAGCAACCTGGGGTTGCGTCTGGAGTTCTTAGATAAATACTAGGGCTCGGCATGGCAAAGGAATGGCTGTGAGCGTTGTGCACAAGGTAAGGGATGCTTGGTAAGGTCACGAGGTGGCCCTTTATGTAGCATCGGGGCTGGGTTATTTATCACGGTGCGGGGCAACTAGTTTGTCGGTTCTGCTCTTATGGGGCCGGGGTAAATCCACAGATACACATATCTCACAAAAGTGCCATATTATTGTGGGAGTCGTTGGGGTGGTTTTTGGTAGCTACGACCGGAATTAAAAATGTAACCTCACGCCAACATCCTTATGCATGGCTACTATTTAAAAATAGGGGCGCATAAGCAGAAAACATTTAATTATGGCGATACAAGATCACATAATTACAGGGTGTGGACATACTACGACTCGGTACTACTCAAGTGACTTAATCTACCTCGTTTATATCTAAGCGGGCGTGCCTTGTGGACGTCGAGGCTTCTCCACGGGTTTCACCATCGGGGTTAGCTAGAGGGGGTTGAGGAGCTGTAGGGTCGGGGTAGCGATGATGACCATCGCGGGGGTTGTTGGCCATGATCCCGTTGGAGCGTGTTCCCAAAAGGTGACGAAGCACTTCTGGGGACACCAAAGTGTTTTGGTCGATGGCTGGGGCAGACCTCAAGGACTCGATCGGTTGTCCGAACAGTATGACTGGGTTATCGGCGTCGGGCTCATCTCCGCCTCTTGTCGGGGCTCGGCGAACTAGTTCTCCATGGGATGCGATCAGATCAAGGGTGATTTGATCGAACAGTTCCTCTAGTGCACTTACATAGCGCACCAGATGCAACAATGCAGGATCCGTCTCGTGATCTCCGTTGGTGACCTGGGGTGGCCTACCATACCCGTCACGGCTGGGGTAGTAGTAGAACGAGCGACAATTAACTCTGGGCGACAAGTGTCGGAGTTGAACTATAGCCTCTCGAGCAGCTAGTTGGATGGCTTGTGGCTCAAAGGAAGTTGTCCTTCCGGTGAACCTGTAGGGGCGTTCTGGCGATAGACCTCTACCATAGACGTGCACAATGTCCCAGAATTGACGGCTCTCACCGCTCATGGGCCCTTGGTACACGACATATTCTGGGGGCTCTTCTAATGCAAAGGCACGGCGGGTGAGGTTTGCTAGCACGGTCACAAAACCTCCAACGTTGGTTGATGTGGTCTCATTATGAACAACGGGTCCAGGCATTTTAGCACGGTTTGGGGTAGAGGCTGTGTTGTGTTGGGTTGAGGCTAGCGTGCCCTTTTTTATAGAAAAGGGAACGTAGTCTTCCTTCGCACGCTTGCGAATGAGACATTTTAGGTGTTGGTCACTGGCGCGTGATCGACAGGCTAGGCTGATAGGTTGGGCACCGACTACCAAAAGGTGTCGGGGTCACTGTGTGGCTATCTTATACGAGAAGCTTGGCCGGGGTTAGGTTAAGGTCTGGTGGGTTGGTTAACCTAGGTTTTTCGACCTGGCTAAGATAGGATTAGCCAATGGTCAGCCTGGCTCTGATACCAAGGTTGTAGGGACCGGATTTTCAAGATATTAATTTCCCAGAAAATGGTCCTTGTGCTCACCAGCCCCAGGATTACTGTTAGCTGATGAGACACCAACTTGATACAGAAACTCCAAGCAAAATACAAAATGTCTAGTACAAGACCATTCTGGCCTATGAGTACAACAAATGGTTTCTGGTGGTTGATGGAGGAAGCGGTTTGTGGTTCATCAGCGTCTATGGGACTCCATTTCCCACAAGAACAGCTGACCTAGATAACTCCTATCTTCGCAAGGCTGCTATCACCATTGCGTATGTTCCAGGGCTTTCATCGCAACGCTCCTCTCCACGCAAGAAATCTGGCCAAGACAATAGCCAGGGACAAGCCAGTGAGTACTTTGAATGTACTCGCAAACATTATGAACACAGGTATAATATAACAAATGATAATCATGCCCTGAATTATTCTATGATCATACGTCAATCACAAAATAAACGTCCATGATGCATGCAAGCGGGCTATTCATTATACAACATGAATATGTAATAAGGGAGTAGAAGTAGAATGCACCGATCGGGTGTCCGAAGCGACACCTCGAAAGGATAATAATATAAAGCATGCCTCAGTCGGGCGTCTGAGTGACGTCTCATAAAGGGCTTATAAATGAAATAAGAAGCAAACATGCCACAGTCGGGCGTCTGTGCGACACCACATAAAGGGCTTATAGAGTAATTGAATAAAAAGCATGCCACAGTCGGGCGTCTCAGCGACACCACATAAAGGGCTTATAAAGTAAATGAATAACAAGCATGCCACAGTCGGGCGTCTCCGCGACACCACATAAAGGGCTTATAAAGTAAATGAATAACAAGCATGCCACAGTCGGGCGTCTCCGCGACACCACATAAAGGGCTTATATGAGAGTAATCACAGTGAATATCCAGGAGGTAGAACCGTCCCAGGGATACTCAATAATTCAATGATGTAAATGGTTAGTTCATAGTAATCATAACCATCATGAGTCACAAGTCATGATCCATGTTCTGGTTTAGCAATTTTTCCTCCGAAGACCGACACTAAGACCGACACTTGACCCATACCAGACTGTAGTCCTTAACCATGGACACGGCTATTCGAATAGGTATAATCTCTGCAGAGGGTGTACTCTTTACCCACGAGTAACGGATTCCTTTAGTCCATCGAGACTAATTCCGTCTATGGTCTTTTAGTTGAAAACACACCTGACTGCACACACCAGCCTAACTTACCGGTGTCTGGAGTCACCCACGACACCCGTTAAGCGAAACTCTAAGTGGGGAGGCTACAACCTCGCCTAGCATGGGATCAAAAATTTATAACGCACGCAAAATAGGGGAGCTACCCCCTCGGCTCCAACCGAAAACACGCATGCCCCTGGACCAGGTGGCATGCCTACCGGATGCAGCCGGTATCTTCCACCATGGCCTCTCTGTACGGTGTGTGCTAGGAAAGGGGTTGACAACTTACTGAACCATACCCTACCTATGGCAGGGACAAGCGGTAGTACGAATCAAGTATGGGGGTTACTGGACTAAGACTCGATCTATGGTCGACTCAGGATGTTAAAGCATTTCCTGCATGTTTAACATAAGAAATATATTTTCACACCAATCAGACAGAATCGCCACTCATTATACCTCACCATGCCTTACCGGGCACAACCGTCTCGACGAAGAACTAGGGACAAGCTCGTGTCTACCCAAGACAGAGGCTTTCCCGGATTCCTTCTGTTAGGCATGAAAGGCATACGAGGATGACTACTATCACAAACATATCGAATACCAACAGCACGGGATCATCAATATGCACTTATGAGTATGATCTTATCATCGCATAAAATAACGAAAACTCCGAGACAAGGTGGTGTTGTAACCGTATCAAACAACACACGACAATATTATGCCAGGGTTCAGAAAGCTTGCCTTAAAGAGTATGCAAGTGGGGGTGCACTTTTGAAAGTTGCTTCCTTCTTCAAACATCCTATTTAAGAAAATTCAAATTAACACATAGTTTCAAAACAGTACAAAAAAGTTGTTTGGAAAATTCTCAAATAAATATGAAAATAAACTAGACAAAATTTGAGAAACAACAGAAAAATAATCAAGTCAATTGGACTTATATTTAAAAAGTTATAGCCAGTCAAAGTTTAGTGAAAAATCTGTTTTTAATAAAAACAGAAAAAGAAAACGTTTCGGCAGCACTTACGTTTTCCTCTAGTGAAGGCGTATTTGGTGGAACGCGCTTCCACTTAAAACACGCTTCGGTGGGGCTGGGTCACTGACAGTGGGTCCATCGGGCCCACTGGTCAGGTTTGACCAGTCGCCCGCGCCTCCTTCCTCCTCGGGCCGAGCAGAGGCGGGGCTCCGGCGATTTCCGTCAACGAATGGCGGCTCCCCACGGGGTTCTGAGGGCAGGGATGGATCCGCCAGTCCAGGGCGGTCCTCCTAGTGGTCGAAGGGCTGGCGGGGATGAAGGGAGTCGCCGGCGCCGAGCTCCGCGGCGGATGGTGGCTTCGGGACAATTGGGGGCTTGGGCTATGGTGGCTCTCGATCGTGTTTGAGAGGTGGGGTGGCTCCGTAAGGTCAAGGGGAGTCAAACGGTGGCGCTGGATGGACTGGGGAGGCTCTGCTCATGACGCACGGCACTGGAGCGTGGCGGCGGCCGAACTGGCCGGAGACGAGGAAGACGGCCTCCCCCCGTCGATTGCAGGCTATGGAAGTACTAGGGGAATGGCCTTAGGTTGCCTGGGGGTTTGGATGAGCTCGGGGGTCCCTATTTATAGCGGTTGAGGTCGGTTCCGACGGCAGTCGTGGATAGGAACGACGAACCGCCGTTCTGTAGCAGGCAGGGCGACATGGCGGCGATGGGCGCTAGCGGACGGCTCGTGGATGAGCTCGAGCTGTTCCAGAGGGCAGCTGGCGGGCTGGAGTGGCTCGGGCGGCGCCGTCCATGGCAGAGGCCTGCTGCGGCCGTCGGCGGCTTGCGGTGGTGGCGCTGTGGAGTGCCAGGAGGAGGCTAGGGTGGCTCCGCGACGAGGGAGGGGTCGGGGCGCACTGGTTGCGAGCGGGAATGGATCAAAACGGGCACGGGGAGGCGGCAGCGGGACGCGGCGACTCGGTCGCACGCACGTGCAAAACGCGCGCTCTGGCCGTGCCCAGAGCACGCACGCGAGGTGCTTGGAAAAATGCCAAAGCACGCCAGGAGGCTTGGATGAGGCTGGTAGTTAACAGGTTTAGGTTAGAGGTAGCTAGGAGCTTAGTGGACAAGGTTGCTGGGTTAGGGGATCAAGTTTCAAGAGCAAACTAAAAACTATGTCAAATCTGGCCATGCACACAAGGTGTTTGACAAAATGCCAGGGGCTTCTAGGCATCTCTTGGGGTGGCCAAAAACTCCAGATCATAGTCTCTTTAGATGATAAAGAGGGTGGCAAGGTTAGTTTGTCAAAAACAAAAACTTGTTAGTGCAAGTTTTTGAGAAAACCAAATCTGGACAGAAATAAAAGGGCATTATTGCATGTACTTCAAATCCTCCAATGGGCCCAATCTCCTAAACTGAAGGTTCGGTAGAGTGGTCTATAAGCAGGAGAAAGATCATGGGCACTAGAGCAAAACAAAATAGGGTTGCAGTAGAAAACACCCAACTGGACCAGAGAGCAAAAGAGGATGATTTGCTCAAATTTTTCAAAGAACACCAGTGGGTTTTTGCATAAAATTGAATTATACACTACTACTAACATCCCCTAATTTTGGTGGAAGCTTTAAATAAATATTTAAATAGGTTGTAGTGCAAACCACAAACTGATCCAGATTTGAAAACTTGAGGTAGGGCTCAAAATTTCCAAATGACTAAAAAGGATTTTTGCATATAAGTGATGTGGGAACATCACATGACATACCAAAATTTTGGTGGGGATTTTAAAGAGGTATTTGAAAGGGTTGTAGTGCAAATGGAACCCTAAAACTCTGGAAAACTCATTTTTAAAGAAACAAAGCTCAGGAAAAATAATTGTAGAAATAATTCTACCGATAAAAGAAATGGTCTTGGAAAGATATACAAGTCCAACAATATTTTGAAAGGTTTTTACTTGGGTGAAAGCTCCACAATATCAAAGAAAAGAGTAGTTCTGAAATCAAAAGATAAATCCAGAAAATAAAAATTAATTTACCATGGCAAAATTTTAATTAATAAATCGTGGTTAAAATTTTGGGGTGTTACAAAAAACCTTGTTATGCACTGGTCTCGTTCCCAGGATGAGGTACTGTCTATGAAATCACATGACAATTTGTACTTCTACTTTTCCGCATGTGCCTTACGGATCTTTTTTGCAGGAAATCTGCTCGAAGAAGAATTCCGGTTTGACAAGAACGACATGATATCGCAAATATGCTGCCCGCTGCTTTGCTCTTGTTAGTACCTGTTGTCTTGTATCACTGTACTTGTATACATACCTGGTTCATTATGTGACAGCAGTATGCATGACAGCTTGCTTATCAATTGTTCGCTCCAAATTATCTGATCTGTATGAATGGTTACATTAGTGTAGAATATATCCAATGCCAATGTTTTTTAGCTCTGCATTGTTCTTGTAAGTACATGCTGTCCTTTATCAGTGTACTTATAATGACAGGTAGTTGTTCATGTACCATCACTCTGCAACTTATTTTCCTTTCCCTCCATTTTCTACACATCAGATCTATATTTACTCTTACCAAAAGGTTGGTACTGAAGAAGTTTAGCTGTGCATTGCTCTTGGCTGTACCTTTTGCCTGTATTGCTGCACTTACATTTATAGCTAGTTGGTTATGTAGCATCACTCTTCATCTTATCTTAAATATTCTCCATTTTTTCGTATATTATCACATCTATACTTACTCTTAACAAAATGTAGAATAAAGGCAATGCTTTTGAAGAAGATTTTGTGGTAAACTTCTTGAATTGCCCCCTGTCAGCATGGACAAGGCCTTTATAGAGCCTGTCTTCACCAATAATGTAAGTTTGTCCATCTCAAGCCTTCAAACTTTGTTGTATATATTTGGTTAGGCATGACTGCAAGAACTGTTTATTTTTGTGTTTGCATCAAATTGCTTGTTTAAAGTTTATTATATGTAGTTCATAAACAAAAGTTTGTCCTTTCTCAATTTAAGTTTTTAGTTGTACAACCAAGTTCCTTCTTCATACCATGTAAATTAAACTATACAGAGCAAGTGATCTTCTTTTGCACTGCATGTATGCTTCTATTCTTCATCCGTAATCCAGTGGTGTGGTGAACCTACCCACTATACACAATGTCATATTCTGCAATGTCTTAACTATGAACAATGTCATATCATTCTACTATTATTTAAACCTTCTCTTTATTTGCCAATCTGAAATGGTATAAATTGACAGCACACTAACCATTGATACTCATGATTTCTTGATCTGTAATCCAGTGGTATCGTGAAGCTGCCAACTCCTTCACAATGTCATTTCCTGCCATGTCTTGACCTGAACTATATGTAACACCCCGGATGTAACATTCCCAATTCGTACTCCAACTCTTGCCGTTTCCGTCGTTAAGTTATATTTATTCCTCGGGTTCGGGTCTTTGTCTCCGTGTGTTGTTATCGCTGTCATGCATCTCATATCATGTCATCATGTGCATTGCATTTGCATACGTGTTCGTCTCATGCATTCGAGCATTTTCCCCGTTGTCCGTTTTGCATTCCGGCGCTTCGTTCTCCTCCGGTGGTCAATTCTAGCTTTCTTTCGTGTGTGGGGATTAAACATTTCCAAATTGGACCGAGACTTGCCAAGCGGCCTTGGTTTACTACCGGTAGACTGCCTGTCAAGTTTCGTATCATTTGGACTTCATTTGATACTCCAACGGTTAACCGAGGGACCGAAAAGGCCTCGTGTGTGTTGCAGCCCAACACCCCTTCAATTTGGCCCAAAACCCACCTAACTCTGCTCCATCATCTAGAGCGTTCGATCACGATCGCGTGGCCGAAAACCGCACCTCATTTGGACTCTCCTAGCTCCCTCTATGCCTATAAATAGACCCCCCCGAAATTTCGGATCTCCTTCCTCCCCGAAACCCTAGATTTCTCCTCCGCCGCTGCCGGACACGTCCGGACGGACCGGACACGTCCGCTCCGCCGCCCGCAGCCACTCCGGAGCCGCCACGTGGCACCCGCCACCTCGCCGCCGCCGCGGGCCGGGGAGCCCGGAGCCGGCCCCCGCGGATCGAT
>NC_057803.1:71005805-71015128 GCF_018294505.1 Triticum aestivum | reverse complement strand
CGAGGCCCCGCCGGCCGCCGCCGCCACCTCCGCCGCCAGATCCGGCCGGGAGTGGCCGGATCCACCTCTCCCGCGCCTCCCTGCCACTTCTTCGAGCTCGCCGAAGCCGCCGCCGCCTCGCCAGAGTTCTCGGTTCGCGTGCGTGAATAGTAACCCTAGATCTCGGAGGTTGAATTTTCTCAAAGTCCCTGATATTTGCAGATCCAAGTGCCCCTGTTCATAGCCCCGTAACTTTGCATCCGTAGCTCCGACTCTTGCATATAGCATATCGGAATGTTCATCTCAGAGAGTACATCATTTCATTCCATTGCATCATTTTCATTTGATCTCATCTTGATGCCCGAAATGCTGTTAGAAGAGGGCTACTTGAGATAATTGTGAGATCTGCTACTCCATTTAGCCTTTTGTCATTTTTGCCATGATTATTGTGTGCATGCTATGCCCATGTGCTCTACATATGTTTTGTTAAGGGTTTTTTCATCTTTCCAGAGGTGCAACCCATGTATTTTTGTGATGTGTGTGGTGACTAGTGCAAGCTTGCAAAGTGGTGCACTTGCTAATTCTGTTTTCAGGGACTTAGCATTTCGACTAAGTCCTTGAGCTGTTTATCTCATGATGCCATATGTTCATGTTGTTTCCTATTGATCCGTGCCTCTTTTGAGGATGTTCAGTAAGGATGTTTTGTTAATCTTGTAGTGCTCTATCCATCCATGTCTTTGTTTGCAATTATGGAGCACCCTAGCTTGAGTCAATCGAGCTCTACTTTTGTTACTTTGTGAATCTGGGCAGATTGTCAACTTGTTTGCAGTTTTGCCGATGATGTTGTAGTTGATCCGTGCATGCTATGCTATTGTTCTTGCCATGTATAGCTTGCATTTTGTGCCTTCTTGATGGGTGTATGCTTGTCTTGCCATGACTTGCTCCTTAGTGAGTGCATCGAGCTCGTAAACATGCCTACTTGAGTTATATTTCAGCATGTTCCAGTTTTCACTAAGTATGAAAACTGATTATGTTTTTGCTATGTTCACATGCTTGCAATTGTATTTTCTGATCCCTTTTGTCTCAAGGTCACTAAGGGACTTTTGTTAAGATCTTTGAGTAGCTCCATGCAATGCTTTACTTTGCCATGTTCAGGTCCTGTAGCATGTAGTTTTGTGGCTCAGAAGAGGGCTACCTGATCTGAAATTCCAGACAAGTGTTAATTTCACCAAGTCTGAAATCTGTTTGCCATATGCATTTTTGCCATGCTTGTTTGAACCTGTTAATGGATGAATTGGCCGTAGCTCAATGCTAGACTTTTATTAAGCATCTTGTGTGCATCCCTGCCATGCATTTTGTTGTCATGTTTGGTTGCTGTAGCATGTTCATTTCGTTGCATTTAGATGGCTACTTGCTGTAAATTGCAGATCGGTGCCATTTTTGAATCTCTTGCCATTTCCAAACCGTAACTCTGATTCCGGCGTTCTTTATATCGTTTTCAAGCGATTTCATCTCATCTTTCCAGTGGAACACTTGGATTTCCAAGTTGAGGCCAGGTTCATGCATTTCTTGTCATATCTTGCATTTTGCATCCCGCATCGCATCCCGCATAGCATATCATCATTGCACCATATTGCTTGATCCTTGCACGTGGTTGATTGTATCTTTGTTGCTTGTTTGTCTTGTTTGGGTAGAGCTGGGAGACGAGTTCGCTAACGAGGAGCCCATTGAGTTTGCTTTTGAGGATCCAGTCAACTCTGACAACTGTGCAGGCAAGATGATCATAACCTCGAAATCACTACTATCTTTGCTATGCTAGTTTGCTCGCTCTTTTGCTATGCCAATGCTACGATGCCTACCACTTGCTTGCAAGCCTCCCAAATTGCCATGTCAAACCTCTAACCCTCCATTGTCCTAGCAAACCATTGATTGGCTATGTTACCGCTTTGCTCAGCCCCTCTTATAGCGTTGCTAGTTGCAGGTGAAGATTGAAGGTCGTTCCTTGTCGGAACATTTATTTACTTGTTGGGATATCATTATATTATCTTGATATCTTAATGCACCTATATACTTGGTAAAGGGTGGAAGGCTTGGCCTCTCGCCTAGTGTTTTGTTCCACTCTTGCCGCCCTAGTTTCCGTCATATCGGTGTTATGTTCTCGGATTTTGCGTTCCTTACGCGGTTGGGTTATAATGGGAACCCCTTGATAGTTCACCTTGATTAAAGCTTTTCCAGCAATGCCCAACTTTGGTTTTACCATTCGCCACCTAGCCTCTTTTTCCCTTGGGTTTCCGGAGCCCGAGGGTCATCTTATTTTAACCCCCCCCCCCCGGGCCAGTGCTCCCTCTGAGTGTTGGTCCGAACCGGGCAGCCTGCAGGGCCACCTCGGGGAAACTTGAGGGTTGGTTTTACTCATAGCTTGACCTATCTGAGTGTGCCTTGAGAACGAGATATGTGCAGCTCCTATCAGGATTTGTCGGCACATTCGGGCGGTGTTGTTGGTCTTGTTTTAACCTGTCAAAGTGTCTTGAGTAACCGAGATACCGAGTCTGATCGGAACGTCTTGGGAGGAGGTCTATTCCTTCGTTGACCGTGAGAGCTTGTCATGGGCTAAGTTGGGACTCCCCTGCAGGGATTTGAACTTTCGAAAGCCGTGCCCGCGGTTATGGGCAGATGGGAATTTGTTAATGTCCGGTTGTAGATAACTTGAACCTTAACTTATTTAAAATGAATCAACTGAGTGTGTTACCGTGATGGCCTCTTCTTGGCGGAGTCCGGGAAGCGGACACGGTGTTGGAGTAATGTTTGCGCAGGTTGCTCTCTAGTTTCTCGCTCGCGCTTTGCCTCCTCTTCTCGCTCTATTTTGCGAATAAGTTAGCCACCATACTTGCTAGTCGCTTGCTGCAGCTCCACTTATTTTTACTTTGCCATACCTATAAGCTTAAATAGTCTTGATCGTGAGGGTGCGAGATTGCTGAGTCCCTGTGGCTCACAGATTACTATTACACCAGATGCAGGGCCTGATGATTTCGCTCCAGGAGACGCGTATGAGCTCAAGTGGGAGTTCGACGATGACTCTCAACGTTACTATGTTTCCTTTCCTGATGATCAGTAGTGGTGCCCAGTTGGGGGTGATTGGGACCGTGTCGCATGTTGGGTTATCTTTTATTTTGGCGCCGTAGTCGGGCCATGAGTGTTTGGATGATGTAATGTTATTTATGTACTTGATTGACGTGGCGAGTGTAAGCCAACTGTGTTATCTCCCCTTTATTATTCATATTACATGGGATGTTGTGAAGATTGCCTAAGTTGCGACATATGCCTTCAATGCGATTATGCCTCTAAGTCGTGCCTCGACACGTGGGAGATATAGTCGCATCGAGGGTGTTTCAAGTTGGTAATCAGAGCCTTCCCCGACCTTAGGAGCCCCATTGCTTGATCATTTTTAGTGGCCGAGTTGTGTCTAGAAAAAAATGTTTTGAGTCATTTAGGAATTATATATCGGAGAGTTTAGGAATTCTTTTTACTTCTTAGTCTCGTCATCGCTCTGGTAAGGCATCCTGATGTAGAGTTTTGACTCTTCTCTTCTCGAATTTCACTAATTTTTTTTAGGATCACGCAGGTATCTTGGAATCATTCGATGGTTTTATGATGAGAACATTGTCTTGGTGCCTCTTGTCAGGGGTTTAGTGGAAGTGTCCCGGGGAGTTGAGCTCTGAGGTGTTGTCATCATAATTTTATCGTTGCAGTTCTGGAATACCTGAGTCTAGTACGCCGACATCGAAAATCTCTTTTATGCAGTTCGTTGGTGAGATAACCTCGACGCCACCTAGTACTGGGGCGGGAGTTCGGGAGTATCGCCATAACATGTATAACGGATGCTTTTCGAAGGTTGAGGTAGATGGTTTCCGAAGGTTTCTTGGTTATGTGTTGAAGGATGGATACAGCTGGATGTAGGATTTGCTAATTTGGGTGAGATATTATGCTTCCCCTGTATCCCCAACACCTGATTGCATAACCGGAAAGGTTCGGGAGTTTCATAGGTGGGAATTCTAGTAGCTCTAGTTCTTCTTCCACGGATATTGGTTTGAGATTGGGATTTCTTACCGATTATTCGTTCTTGATTCGTACGTTGTTGATTTATTTCTCTACCTTAATTCTACGTGGCTTCTCAATTTATGGATATGTGACCATTCAAGAGGAATGCATTCGTTCATTTTGTTCGGATGTGAAGACTATATGTTGCAATTTTCATTCCGTTGGATTCAGCTTCAATATTTGTCTATCAATGTGCTAATGGTGGTCAACCTCTTCAGGATGGCTCCTCCAACGCGCACGACTCCGAATCTTGATCCGCCACCACCTCCACCTCCTCCGGAGGCATGGCAAGCTGTGATGGCCGCAACCAATGCAAACACACAGTTGATCATGCAAATTCTTCAAGAGCGCAATCAAGGCAACCAAGGGAATCAAGGCAGCAATCAGAATCACTTTGCTACACTCAACTAGTTCCTTGCTAACGGGCCAAAGACTTTCAGCAATTGTGTTGAGGCAACCAATGCTAACGATTGGCTTGTGGATCTGTGTAAGCATTTCGAGTGCAGTAACGTCAGGCCTGAGGACTTTGTTAAGTTCGCTTCCTTCCAACTCAAAGATCAAGATGCAGAATGGTTCCAGCAGTACAAGGACTCCAGAGGTGGATGTGTTATCACTTGGGATGATTTTCGTCGAGATTTCCGAGCTCATCATATTTCGCAGAGCGTGGTTGAAAGCAAGCGTGAGGAATTCCGCAACCTGAAGCAAGGCTCTTTGTCTGTCTATGACTACAACAAGTTGTTCCAGAAGCTCGCCCGCTTTGCCAAGCAGGACGTACCTAATGAGAAGAGCATGATATATCAGTTCAGTGGTGGCCTCAGAGAAGAAATTCATCTCGCTCTTGTTCTCTTTGAGCCCTTGAGATACGATGAGTTCTACAACATGGCACTGAAGCAAGAGGCTGCTCAGTTGAAGTGTGATGCTTCCAAGAAGCGAGTCAGAGATGTTACTCCTTCTTCCTCTACTCAAGTGGCCAAGCAGCAAAAGTATTGGCTTCCTCCTCCTCCGTTTCGTCAGCCGTATCAGCAGAAGAGCAAAGGTGGCAGTGGTTCTTCCCACCCACCCAACCCTGGTTTTCAGAACAAGACTTCGTCTCAAGTTCCAAGATTGAGTGCTTCGTATCACCGCCCGCTTTCAGAGGTCACGTGCAACAAGTGCCAACAGAAGGGTCACTCTGCCAACAAGTGTTTCAACCAGAGGCGTCTTCCTCCTCCTCCTCCTGTCAGATCGGCAAGTACAACTGTGGTCAAGCATAATCCCAAGCATGCCAAGGTCAATTTGATGAATGCAGCTCAGGCAGAGGACTCATCAGATATCATCATGGGTAACCTTCCTGTTAACGATATTCCTGCAGGAGTTCTTTTTGACACGGGTGCATCGCATTGTTTCATGTCAAAGCCATTTTTTACCAAGCATGAGTTCGTTTCTTCTCATTTGGGTAAACAAATGGATATCGTTTCTCCTGGCAAACGTTTGAGTGCTAGTCTGGAGGTGCCAGATGTTACTGTCACATTGGGCGACTACAAGTTCCTTTCTTCCCCAATGGTTCTTGGTAACTCGGATATTGATCTTATTCTCGGAATGGATTGGCTTTCTAAGCACAAGGCTCAACTTGATTGTGCATCCAGGCAGATTCAATTGACTCATTCGTCTGAGGATGTAATTGTCTTTGCCGCTCGTGATGATACCATTCGTCTGTTTTCTCTCAATGAGAAGGGTGAATTGGATGCCATCTCGCAAATTCCAGTCGTTTTCGAATATCAAGACGTCTTTCCAGAAGAGCTTCCAGGAATGCCTCCGCACCGGCCAGTTGAATTTGTTATTGATCTTGAGCCTGGCACGGAACATGTGTGCAAACGTCCTTACAAGCTCGGACCTGAAGAGTTGAAGGAGCTGAAGAAGCAACTCGATATTCAAGAGAAAATGGGTCTTATCCGGCCTAGTTCTTCTCCGTGGGGTTGTGGTGTTCTTTTTGTGAAGAAGAAGGATGGAACGGACCGACTTTGTGTTGATTACCGTCCAGTGAACAAGAAGACTATCAAGAACAAATACCCACTTCCCAACATCAATGAGTTGTTCGAACAACTCAAAGGTGCCCAAGTACTCTCCAAGCTTGATCTCCGTATGGGTTATCATCAGATTCGAATCCGTGAGCAAGATATTCCCAAGACGGCTTTCAGGACAAACTTTGGTTCATATGAATACACTGTCATGTCTTTTGGCCTCGTCAATGCTCCTCCGACGTTCTCTCGCATGATGAACTTCATCTTCAACGCCTACACCAATGACTTCGTTTTGGTCTATCTCGACGACATTCTGGTTTTCTCCAAGAACAAGGAAGATCATGCCAAGCACTTGCATTTGGTTCTTGATAAGTTCAGAGAACATCAGTTCTACGCCAAGTTCTCCAAGTGTGAATTTTGGCTCGATGAGGTTCTTTATCTTGGTCATATCATCTCTGCCAAGGGCATTGCCGTGAATCCTGAGAAGGTGTCTCCAATTGTGAATTGGGAACCTCCTCAGAACATGAAGCAACTCCGCAGTTTTCTCGGTCTCGCAAGCTATTGCCGAAGATTCGTTGAAAACTTTTCTAAGATCGCTAAGCCTCTCTCAAATCTTCTCTAGAAGCATGTCAAGTACGTTTGGTCTCCGGAGTGTGACATTGCTTTCAACACTTTGAAAGAGAAATTGATCACTGCTCCAGTTCTCACTCCGCCTGATGAATCCAAGCCGTACGAGGTCTTTTGTGATGCCTCTCTCCAAGGTCTTGGCGCAGTATTGATGCAAGAGAAGAAATTTGTTGCTTATACCTCTCGCCAATTGAAGCCTAATGAGAAGAACTACCCCACTCATGATCTCGAGTTGGCGGCAATTGTGCATGCTGTTTTGACTTGGAGACATCTTCTATTGGGAAGAAAAGTGGACATTTTCACTAATCACAAGAGTCTCAAGTACATCTTCACTCAGCCTAATCTCAACCTCAGGCAAACTCGATGGGTCGAAATGATTCAAGAGTATAATCCAAGTATCGAGTATACTCCAGGCAAGGCCAATGAGATTGCTGACGCATTGAGCAGGAAAGCTTATTGTAACAGTCTGATTCTCAAGCCTTATCAACCCGAGATTTGTGAAGCTTTCCGCAAACTTAATCTGCAAGTTGTTCCTCAAGGTTTCCTCGCCAACCTTCAAGTCTCTCCTACCTTGGAAGACCAGATTCGCCAAGCCCAGCTTCTTGATGCTATGGTGAAAAAGGTGAAGATTGGGATTGCCAAGAGTCAACCCAAGTACAAGTAATACTGCCTTGATGACAAGAATACTCTCTTCTTCGAGGATCGAATTGTTGTACCCAAAGGTGACCTTCGTAAAGTGATCTTGAACGAGGCTCACAATTCTCTCCTCTCCATCCACCCTGGGAGCACGAAGATGTATCAGGACCTCAAGCAAGCTTATTGGTGGACTCGAATGAAGCGCGAGATTGCTCAATTCATGAAGGAATGTGATGTCTGCAGAAGAGTGAAGGTAGAACACCAAAGGCCAGCTGGTCTCCTCCAACCTCTTGCCATTCCAGAATGGAAGTTTGACCACATTGAAATGGACTTTGTGACTGGGTTTCCAAAGTCCAAGCGTGGCAATGATGCTATATTCGTTGTCATCGACAAACTCACCAAAGTGGCTCACTTTCTGCCTATCAAAGAGTCGGTCACTGTAGCTCAATTGGCGGAACTCTATACCTCTCGTATTGTCTCTCTGCACGGTATTCCACAAGTGATCTCTTCAGACCGTGGCAGCATCTTTACCTCGAAGTTTTGGGATTCTTTTCAGAAGGCCATGGGCACGAACATCCGCTTCAGCACAGCTTTCCATCATCAAACTAGCGGTCAAGTCGAGCGTGTCAACCAGATTCTTGAAGATATGCTCAGGGCTTGTGTGATCTCCTTCGGCATGAAATGGGAGGATTGTCTTCCTTATGTTGAATTCTCCTACAACAACAGTTTTCAAGCAAGTTCGGGCAAGGCCCCTTTTGAAATTCTGTATGGCAGAAAGTGCCGTACCCCTCTCAACTGGTCTGAAACGGGTGAATGTCAGCTTTTGGGTAATGACTTAATCACAGAGGCAGAGGAAATGTGCAAAGTCATTCGTGATAACCTCAAAGCAGCCCAATCCCGTCAGAAGAGCTACTATGATAGTAAGCACCGTGATTTGGCTTTCGAGATCGGAGATCATGTTTACCTCCGCGTCTCTCCTATGAAAGGTACTCGTCGCTTTGGTATCAAAGGGAAGCTTGCCCCTAGATACGTGGGACCTTTCAAGATTGTCAGCAAGAGAGGCGACCTCGCCTATCAACTCGAGCTTCCTTCAAACTTTGCAAATGTTCATGACGTGTTCCATGTCTCTCAGCTCCGAAAGTGCTTCAAGACTCCTGACCGCACAGTCAACTTCGAGGACATTGAGCTCCAAGAAGATCTCTCTTATCGTGAGCACCCAGTTTCTATTCTTGAAGAGACTGAACGCAAGACTCGCAACAAGTCAATTAAATTTCTCAAAGTCAAGTGGTCACACTATTCCAACTGTGAAGCTACCTGGGAACGCGAGGATCACCTCCGTTCTGAGTACCCGGCGTTCTTTCAGTCCTAGATCTCGGGACGAGATCCTTTCGTAGTGGTGGAGTGTTGTAACACCCCGGATGTAACTTTCCCAATTTGTACTCCAACTCTTGCTGTTTCTGTCGTTAAGTTATATTTATTTCCTCGGGTTCGGGTCTTTGTCTCCGTGTGTTGTTATCGCTGTCATGCATCTCATATCATGTCATCATGTGCATTGCATTTGCATATGTGTTAGTCTCATGCATTCGAGCATTTTCCCTGTTGTCCGTTTTGCATTCCGGCGCTTCGTTCTCCTCCGGTGGTCAATTCTAGCTTTCTTTCGTGTGTGGGTATTAAACATTTCCGGATTGGACCGAGACTTGCCAAGCAGCCTTGGTTTACTACCGGTAGACCGTCTGTCAAGTTCCGTATCATTTGGACTTCGTTTGATACTCCAATGGTTAACTGAGGGACCGAAAAGGCCTCGTGTGTGTTGCAGCCTAACACCCCTTCAATTTGGCCAAAAACCCACCTAACTCTGCTCCATCATCTAGATCGTTCGATCACGATCGTGTGGCCGAAAACCGCACCTCATTTGGACTCTCCTAGCTCCCTCTATGCCTATAAATAGACCCCCCCCCCCCGAAATTTCGGATCTCCTTCCTC
>NC_057803.1:70976129-71005119 GCF_018294505.1 Triticum aestivum | reverse complement strand
GAGGCCCCGCTGGCCGCTGCCGCCACCTCCGCCGCCAGATCCGGCCGGGAGTGGCCGGATCCACCTCTCCCGCGCCTCTCCGCCGCTTCTTCGAGCTCGCCGGAGCCGCCGCCGCCTCGCCGGAGTTCTCGGTTCGCGTGCGTGAACAGTAACCCTAGATCTCGGAGGTTGAATTTTCTCTAAGTCCCTGATATTTGCAGATCCAAGTGCCCCTGTTCATAGCCCCGTAACTTTGCATCCGTAGCTCCGATTCTTGCATATAGCATATCGAAATGTTCATCTCAGAGAGTACATCATTTCATTCCATTGCATCATTTTCATTTGAGCTCATATTGATGCCCGAAATGCTGTTAGAAGAGGGCTACTTGAGATAATTGTCAGATCTGCTACTCCATTTAGCTTTTTATCATTTTTGCCATGATTATTGTGTGCATGCTATGCCCATGTGCTCTACATATGTTTTGTTAAGGGTTTTTTCATCTTTCCAGAGGTGCAACCCATGTATTTTTGTGATGTGTGTGGTGACTAGTGCAAGCTTGCAAAGTGGTGCACTTGCTAATTCTGTTTTCAGGGACTTAGCATTTCGACTAAGTCCTTGAGCTGTTTATCTCATGATGCCATATGTTCATGTTGTTTCCTATTGATCTGTGCCTCTTTTGAGGATATTCAGTAAGGATGTTTTGTTAATCTTGTAGTGCTCTATCCATCCATGTCTTTGTTTGCAATTATGGAGCACCCTAGCTTGAGTCAATCGAACTCTACTTTTGTTACTTTGTGAATCTAGGCAGATTGTCAACTTGTTTGCAATTTTGCCGATGATGTTGTAGTTGATCCGTGCATGCTATGCTATTGTTCTTGCCATGTCTAGCTTGCATTTTGTGCCTTCTTGATGGGTGTATGCTTGTCTTGCCATGACTTGCTCCGTAGTGAGTGCATCGAGCTCGTAAACATACCTACTTGAGTTATATTTCAGCATGTTCCAGTTTTCACTAAGTATGAAAACTGATTATGTTTTTGCTATGTTCACATGCTTGCAATTGTATTTTCTGATCCCTTTTGGCTCAAGGTCACTAAGGGACTTTTGTTAAGATCTTTGAGTAGCTCCATGCAATGCTTTACTTTGCCATGTTCAGGTCCTGTAGCATGTAGTTTTGTGGCTCCGAAGAGGGCTACCTGATCTGAAATTCCAGACAAGTGTTAATTTCACCAAGTCTGAAATCTTTTTGCCATATGCATTTTTGCCATGCTTGTTTGAACCTGTTAATGGATGAATTGGCCGTAGCTCAGTGCTATACTTTTGTTAAGCATCTTGTGTGCATCCCTGCCATGCATTTTGTTGTCATGTTTGGTTGCTGTAGCATGTTCATTTCGTTGCATTTAGATGGCTACTTGCTGTAAATCGCAGACCGGTGCCATTTTTGAATCTCTTGCCATTTCCAAACCGTAACTCCGATTCCGGCGTTCTTTATATCGTTTTCAAGCGATTTCATCTCATCTTTCCAGTGGAACACTTGGATTTCCAAGTTGAGGCCAGGTTCATGCATTTCCTGTCATATCTTGCATTTTGCATCCCGCATCGCATCCCGCATAGCATATCATCATTGCACCATATTGCTTGATCCTTGCACGTGGTTGATTGTATCCTTGTTGCTTGTTTGTCTTGTTTGGGTAGAGCCGGGAGACGAGTTCGCTAACGAGGAGCCCGTTGAGTTTGCTTTCGAGGATCCAGTCAACATCTGACAACTGTGCAGGCAAGATGATCATACCCTCGAAATCACTACTATCTTTGCTATGCTAGTTTGCTCGCTCTTTTGCTATGCCAATGCTACGATGCCTACCACTTGCTTGCAAGCCTCCCAAATTGCCATGTCAAACCTCTAACCCTCCATTGTCCTAGCAAACCGTTGATTGGCTATGTTACCGCTTTGCTCAGCCCCTCTTATAGCGTTGCTAGTTGCAGGTGAAGATTGAAGGCCGTTCCTTGTTGGAACATTTATTTACTTGTTGGGATATCATTATATTATCTTGCTATCTTAATGCACCTATATACTTGGTAAAGGGTGGAAGGCTTGGCCTCTCGCCTAGTGTTTTGTTCCACTCTTGCCGCCCTAGTTTCCGTCATATCGGTGTTATGTTCTCGGATTTTGCGTTCCTTACGCGGTTGGGTTATAATGGGAACCCCTTGATAGTTCGCCTTGATTAAAGCTTTTCCAGCAATGCCCAACCTTGGTTTTACCATTCACCACCTAGCCTCTTTTTCCCTTGAGTTTCCGGAGCCCGAGGGTCATCTTATTTTAAACCCCCCCGGGCCAGTGCTCCCTCTGAGTGTTGGTCCGAACCGGGCAGCCTGCGGGGCCACCTCGGGGAAACTTGAGGGTTGGTTTTACTCATAGCTTGACCTATCTGAGTGTGCCCTGAGAATGAGATATGTGCAGCTCCTATCGGGATTTGTCGGCACATTCGGGCGGTGTTGCTGGTCTTGTTTTAACCTGTCGAAGTGTCTTGAGTAACCGAGATACCGAGTCTGATCGGAACGTCTTGGGAGGAGGTCTATTCCTTCGTTAACCGTGAGAGCTTGTCATGGGCTAAGTTGGGACTCCCCTGCAGGGATTTGAACTTTCGAAAGCCGTGCCCGCGGTTATGGGCAGATGGGAATTTGTTAATGTCCGGTTGTAGATAACTTGAACCTTAACTTATTTAAAATGAATCAACTGAGTGTGTTACCGTGATGGCCTCTTCTCGGCGGAGTCCGGGAAGTGGACACGGTGTTGGAGTAATGTTTGCGCAGGTTGCTCTCTAGTTTCTCGCTCGCGCTTTGCCTCCTCTTCTCGCTCTATTTTGCGAATAAGTTAGCCACCATACTTGCTAGTCGCTTGCTGCAGCTCCACTTATTTTTACTTTGCCATACCTATAAGCTTAAATAGTCTTGATCGTGAGGGTGCGAGATTGCTGAGTCCATGTGGCTCACAGATTACTATTACACCAGATGCAGGGCCTGATGATTTCGCTCCAGGAGACGCGTATGAGCTCAAGTGGGAGTTCGACGAAGACTCTCAATGTTACTATGTTTCCTTTCCTGATGATCAGTAGTGGTGCCCAGTTGGGGGTGATTGGGACCGTGTCGCATGTTGGGTTATCTTTTATTTTGGCGCCGTAGCCAGGCCATGAGTGTTTGGATGATGTAATGTTATTTATGTACTTGATTGACGTGGCGAGTGTAAGCCAACTGTGTTATCTCCCCTTTATTATTCATATTACATGGGATGTTGTGAAGATTGCCTAACTTGCGACATATGCCTTCAATGCGATTATGCCTCTAAGTCATGCCTCGACACGTGGGAGATATAGTCGCATCGAGGGTGTTTCAAGTTGGTAATCAGAGCCTTCCCCGACCTTAGGAGCCCCATTGCTTGATCGTTTTTAGTGGCCGAGTTGTGTCTAGAAAAAAAATGTTTTGAGTCATTTAGGAATTATATATCGGAGAGTTTAGGAATTCTTTTTACTTCTTAGTGTCCTCATCGCTCTGGTAAGGCATCCTGACGTAGAGTTTTGACTCTTCTCTTCTCGAATTTCACTAATTTTTTTAGGATCACGCAGGTATCTTGGAATCGTTCGATGGTTTTATGATGAGAACATTGTCTTGGTGCCTCCTGTCAGGGGTTTAGTGGAAGTGTCCCGGGGAGTTGAGCTCTGAGGTGTTGTCATCATAATTTTATCGTTGCAGTTCTGGAATACTTGAGTCTAGTACGCCGACATCGAAAATCTCTTTTATGCAGTTCGTTGGTGAGATAATCTCGACGCTACCCAGTACTGGGGCGGGAGTTCGGGAGTATCGCCATAACATGTATAACGGATGCTTTTCGAAGGTTGAGGTAGATGGTTTCCGAAGGTTTCTTGGTTATGTGTTGAAGGATGGATACAGCTGGATGTAGGATTTGCTAATTTGGGTGAGATATTATGCTTCCCCTGTATCCCCAACACCTGATTGCATAATCGGAAAGGTTCGGGAGTTTCATAGGTGGGAATTCTAGTAGCTCTAGTTCTTCTTCCACGGATATTGGTTTGAGATTGGGATTTCTTACTGATAATTCGTTCTTGATCCGTACCTTGTCGATTTATTTCTCTACCTTAATTCTACGTGGCTTCTCAATTTATGGATATGTGACCATTTCAAGAGGAATGCATTCGTTCATTTTTTTCGAATGTGAAGACTATATGTTGCAATTTTCATTCCGTTGGATTCAGCTTCAATATTTGTCTATCAATGTGCTAATGGTGGTCAACCTCTTCAGGATGGCTCCTCCAACGCGCACGACTCCGAATCTTGATCCGCCACCACCTCCACCTCCTCCGGAGGCATGGCAAGCTGTGATGGCCGCAACCAATGCAAACACACAGTTGATCATGCAAATTCTTCAAGAGCGCAATCAAGGCAACCAAGGGAATCAAGGCAGCAATCAGAATCACTTTGCTACACTCAACTAGTTCCTTGCTAACGGGCCAAAGACTTTCAGCAATTGTGTTGAGGCAACCAATGCTAACGATTGGCTTGTGGATCTGTGTAAGCATTTCGAGTGCAGTAACGTCAGGCCTGAGGACTTTGTTAAGTTCGCTTCCTTCCAACTCAAAGATCAAGCTGCAGAATGGTTCCAGCAGTACAAGGACTCCAGAGGTGGACGTGTTATCACTTGGGATGATTTCCGTCGAGATTTCCGAGCTCATCATATTTCGCAGAGCGTGGTTGAAAGCAAGCGTGAGGAATTCCGCAACCTGAAGCAAGGCTCTTTGTCTATCTATGACTACAACAAGTTGTTCTAGAAGCTCGCCCGCTTTGCCAAGCAGGACGTACCTAATGAGAAGAGCATGATATATCAGTTTAGGGGTGGCCTCAGAGAAGAAATTCATCTCGCTCTTGTTCTCTTTGAGCCCTTGAGATACGACGAGTTCTACAACATGGCACTGAAGCAAGAGGCTGCTCAATTGAAGTGTGATGCTTCCAAGAAGCGAGTTAGAGATGTTACTCCTTCTTCCTCTACTCAAGTGGCCAAGCAACAGAAGTATTGGCTTCCTCCTCCTCCGGTCGTCAGCCGTATCAGCAGAAGATCAAAGGTGGCAGTGGTTCTTCCCACCCACCCAACCCTGGCTTTCAGAACAAGACTTCGTCTCAAGTTCCAAGATTGAGTGCTCCGTATCACCACCCGCTTTCAGAGGTCACGTGCAACAAGTGCCAACAGAAGGGTCACTATGCCAACAAGTGTTTCAACCAGAGGCATCTTCCTCCTCCTCCTCCTGTTAGATCGGCAAGTACAACTGTGGTCAAGCATAATCCCAAGCACGCCAAGGTCAATTTGATGAATGCAGCTCAGGCAGAGGACTCATCAGATGTCATCATGGGTAACCTTCCCGTTAACGATATTCCTGCAAGAGTTCTTTTTGACACGGGTGCATCGCATTGTTTCATGTCAAAGCCATTTTTTACCAAGCATGAGTTCGTTTCTTCTCATTTGGGTAAACAAATGGATATCGTTTCTCCTGGCAAACGTTTGAGTGCTAGTCTGGAGGTGCCAGATGTTACTATCACATTGGGCGACTACAAGTTCCTTTCTTCCCCAATGGTTCTTGGTAACTCGGATATTGATCTTATTCTCGGAATGGATTGGCTTTCTAAGCACAAGGCTCAACTTGATTGTGCAGCCAGGCAGATTCAATTGACTCATTCGTCTGAGGATGTAATTGTCTTTGCCGCTCGTGATGATACCATTCGTCTGTTTTCTCTCAATGAGAAGGGTGAATTGGATGCCATCTCACAAATTCCAGTCGTTTGCGAATATCAAGACGTCTTTCCAGAAGAGCTTCCAGGAATGCCTCCACACCGGCCAGTTGAATTCGTTATTGATCTTGAGCCTGGCATGGAACCTGTGTGCAAACGTCCTTACAAGCTCGGACCTGAAGAGTTGAAGGAGCTGAAGAAGCAACTCGATATTCAAGAGAAAATGGGTCTTATCCGGCCTAGTTCTTCTCCGTGGGGTTGTGGTGTTCTTTTTGTGAAGAAGAAGGATGGAACGGACCGACTTTGTGTTGATTACCGTCCAGTGAACAAGAAGACTATCAAGAACAAATACCCACTTCCCAACATCAATGAGCTGTTCGAACAACTCAAAGGTGCCCAAGTATTCTCCAAGCTTGATCTCCGTATGGGTTATCATCAGATTCGAATCCGTGAGCAAGATATTCCCAAGACGGCTTTCAGGACAAACTTTGGTTCATATGAATACATTGTCATGTCTTTTGGCCTCGTCAACGCTCCTCCGACGTTCTCTCGCATGATGAACTTCATCTTACACCAATGTCTTTGTTTTGGTCTATCTCGACGACATTCTGGTTTTCTCCAAGAACAAGGAAGATCATGCCAAGCACTTGCGTTTGGTTATTGATAAGCTCAGAGAACATCAGTTCTACGCCAAGTTCTCCAAGTGTGAATTTTGGCTCGATGAGGTTCTTTATCTTGGTCATATCATCTCTGCCAAGGGCATTTCCGTGAATCCTGAGAAGGTGTCTGCAATTGTGAATTGGGAACCTCCTCAGAACGTGAAGCAACTCCGCAGTTTTCTCGGTCTCGCAAGCTATTGCCGAAGATTCATTGAAAACTTTTCTAAGATCGCTAAGCCTCTCTCAAATCTTCTCCAGAAGCACGTCAAGTACGTTTGGTCTCCAGAGTGTGACATTGCTTTCAACACTTTGAAAGAGAAATTGATCACTGCTCCAGTTCTCACTCCGCCTGATGAATCCAAGCCGTACGAGGTCTTTTGTGATGCCTCTCTCCAAGGTCTTGGCGCAGTATTGATGCAAGAGAAGAAAGTTGTTGCTTATACCTCTCGCCAATTGAAGCCTAATGAGAAGAACTACCCCACTCATGATCTCGAGTTGGCGGCAGTTGTGCATGCTCTTTTGACTTGGAGACATCTTCTATTGGGAAGAAAAGTGGACATTTTCACTGATCACAAGAGTCTCAAGTACATCTTCACTCAGCCTAATTTCAACCTCAGGCAAACTCGATGGGTCGAAATGATTCAAGAGTATAATCCGAGTATCGAGTATACTCCAGGCAAGGCCAATGTGATTGCTGACGCATTGAGCAGGAAAGCTTATTATAACAGTATCGAGTATATGGGCCACTATTAGGCCCGGAGCGTGGCAGGCCATTAATGGACCGGATCAAATATGGGCCGACATTGGCCCAAAACATGGCAGCCAGTTAATGGGCCGGCCTACTAGGGTCCTCAAAATCTTGTGGGCCTATAGTTGGGCCGGCCCATTAATGTCGGCGAAATCTCGTGGGCCTTTAGCTGGGCCGGCCCCTTATGACCCGCAAGAATCTTGTGGGCCTTTACCTGGGCCGTCCCATTATGGCACACAAAAATCTTGTGGGCCTTTACCTGGGCCGACCCATTATGGCCCGCAAAATCTTGTGGGCCTTTAGCTGGGCCAGCCCATTATGGTCCGCGAAATCTCGTGGGCCTTTAGCTGGGCGGGCCCATTATGGTCCGCAAAATCTTATGGGCCTTTAGTTGGGCCGACCCATTTAAACTTGTTGGGCCGTGCCACGTGTCGACATATCATAGGCGCCTTCTGTCCAGTGAGTGGATGACATCTGTCCTGATGATGAGCCGACACGTGTTTCCTCTAGCCAATGATGATTTTACACGTGGTAAATCCCCATTGGTCGGGGCTGTTAACGGGTTATCGGATCCAAAAACCGACCCGATAGCTTAACGGTGTTCCGTTACGATGGATGCCACGTGTCGGTCACCCTTGACGAAAGCACTTCTATGACACGCGATTTATCGTAATGGAAGTGGACACTTCCGTGATGATAATTTTGGTAATGTCATGGAACACTTCTACGACAGCACATGTATGACTATATTGATTCTGTCATAAATTTGTCATGGATGTACATGCATGACAAGAAAAGTGACCTACTGTGACAAACACGTATCATCACGGAAGTGTATTTTTTGTAGTGTTAAGACACAAATCAACCAAAACCCTAATGTCACCTAGATACTCCAATGTCACCTCAAGTATCCGTGGGTATGATTATACGATATGCATCACACAATCTCAGATTCATCTATTCAATCAACACATAGAACCTCAAAGAGTGCCCCAAAGTTTCTATCGGAGAATCACTACGAAAACGTGTGCCAACCCCTATGCATAAGTTCATGGGCGGAACCCGCAAGTTGGTCACCAAAACATACATCAAGTGAATCACGTGATATCCCATTGTCACCACAGATACGCACGGCAAGACATACATCCAGTGTTCTCAAATCTTTAAAGACTCAATCCGATAAGATAACTTCAAAGGGGAAACTCAATCCATTACAAGAGAGTAGAGGGGGCGGAGAAACATAAGATCCAACTATAATAGCAAAGCTCGCGATACATCAAGATCGTATCACCTGAAGAACACGAGAGAGAGAGAGATCAAACACATAGCTACTGGTACATATCCTCAGCCCCGAGGGAGAACTACTCCCTCCTCGTCATGGAGAGCCTCGGGATGATGAAGATGGCCACCGGAGAGGGTAGCCCCCTCCGGCAGGGTGCCGGAACGGGTCTAGATTGGCTTTCGGTGCCTACGGAGGCTTCTGGCGGCGGAACTCCCAATCTATTGTGCTCCCCGATCGTTTTAGGGTATATGGATATATATAGGCGGAAGAAATACGTCAGGGGAGCCACGAGGGGCCCACGAGGGGGGGGGGTGGGCGCTCCCCCTGCCTCGTGGCTTCCTTGTTGCTTTCTTAACGTGGACTCCAAGTCTCCCGGGTTGCTTTCGTTCCATAAATAAGTTTTGTGAAGTTTCAGGTCAATTGGACTCTATTTGATTTTCCTTTTCTGCGATACTCTAAAACAAGGAAAAACAGAAACTGGCACTAGGCTCTGGGTTAATAGGTTTGTCCCAAAAATAATATAAAAGTGCATAATAAAGCCCATAAACATCCAAAACAGATAATATAATAGCATGGAACAATCAAAAATTATAGATACGTTGGAGACGTATCAGCATCCCCAAGCTTAATTCATGCTCGTCCTCGAGTAGGTAAATGATAAAAACAGAATTTTGATGTGGAATGCTACCTAACATATTCATCATGTATTTCTATTTATTGTAGCAAGAATATTCGGATCCATAAGATTCAAGACAAAAGTTTAATATTGACATGAAAACAATAATACTTCAAGCATACTAACTAAGCAATCATGTCTTCTCAAAATAACATGGCCAAAGAAAGTTCATCCCTACAAAATCATATAGTTTGGTCATGCTCCATTTTCGTCACATAAGAATGCTCTCATCATGCACAACCCCGATGACAAGCCAAGCAATTGTTTCATACTTTCGTAATCTCAAACCTATAAACTTTCACGCAATATATGAGCGCGAGCCATGGACATAGCACTATGGGTGGAATAGAATATGATGATGGGGTTTATGTGGAGAAGAAAAAAAGGAGAAAGTCTCACATCAATGAGGCTAATCAATGGGCTATGGAGATGCCCATCGATTGATGTTAATGCAAGGAGTAGGGATTGCCATGCAACGGATGCACTAGAGCTATAAATGTATGAAAGCTCAACAAAAGAAACTAAGTGGGTGTGGATCCAACTTGCTTGCTCACGAAGACCTAGGGCACTTGGGGAGGCCCATTAATTGTTGGAATATATAAGCCAAGTTCTATAATGAAAAATTCCCACTAGTATATGAAAGTGGCAAAACAAGAGACTCTCTATCATAAAGATCATGGTGCTACTTTGAAGCACAAGTGTGGAAAAAGGATAGTAGCATTGTCCCTTTTATTTTTTATTTTTTTGTTTGGCCTTTTTTCTTTTTTTATTTGGCCTTTTTTTGGCCTTTCTTTTTTTCTTTTTTTGGGACAATGCTCTATGAATGATGATCGTCACACTTCTATTTATTTACAACTCGATACTAGAACAAAGTATGACTCTATATGAATGCCTCCGGTAGTGTACCGGGATATGCAATGAACCAAGAGTGACATGTATGAAAGAATTATGAACGGTGGCTTTGCCACAAATACTATGTCAACTACATGATCATGCTAAGCAATATGACAATGATGAATGTGTCATGATAAACGGAATGGTGGAAAGTTGCATGGCAATATATCTCGGAATGGCTATGGAAATGCCATAATAGGTAGGTATGGTGGCTGTTTTGAGGAAGATATAAGGAGGTTTATGTGTGAAAGAGCGTATCATATCACAGGGTTTGGATGCACCGGCGAAGTTTGCGCCAACTCTCAATGTGAGAAAGGGCAATGCACGATACCGAAGAGGCTAGCAAAGATGGAAGGGTGAGAGTGCGTATAATCCATGGACTCAACATTAGTAATAAAGAACTCACATAATTATTGCAAAAATCTACAAGTCATCAAAAACCTCGGTACTACGCGCATGCTCCTAGGGGGATAGATTGGTAGGAAAAGTCCATCGCTCGTCCCCGACCGCCACTCATAAGGAGGACAATCAAATAACACCTCATGTTTCAAATTTGTTACATAAAGTTTACCATACGTGCATGCTACGGGACTTGCAAACTTCAACACAGTCATTTATCAATTTCACAACTACTCAACTAGCACGACTTTGATATTATTACCTCCATATCACAAAACAATCATCAAGCATCAAACTTCTCTTAGTATTCAAAACACCCACAAGAAAATTTTACTAATCTTGAATACCTAGCATATTAGGATTTTAAGCAAACTACCATGCTATTTAAGACTCTCAAAATAATCTAAGTGAATCATGAGAGATCAATAGTTTCTATAAAACAAGTCCACCACCGTTCTCTAAAAGATATAAGTGAAGCACTAGAGCAAATGACAAACTACTCTGAAAGATATAAGTGAAGATCAATGAGTAGTCGAACAATTATGCAACTATATGAAGACTCTCTGACATTTAATAATTTCAGATCTTGGTATTTTATTCAAATAGCAAGCAAATCCTAACAAAATAAATTGGCGCTCCAAGCAAAACACATATCATGTGGTGAATAAAAATATAGCTCCAAGTAAAGTTACCGATGAACGAAGACGAAAGAGGGGATGCCTTCCGGGGCATCCCCAAGCTTAGGCTCTTGGTTGTCCTTCAATATTACCTTGGGGTGCCTTGGGCATCCCCAAGCTTAGGCTCTTGCCACTCCTTATTCCATAGTCCATCGAATCTTTACCCAAAGCTTGAAAACTTCACAACACAAAACTTCACAGAAAACTCGTAAGCTCCGTCAGTATAAGAAAATAAATCACCACTTCAAGGTACTGTAATGAACTCATTCTTTATTTATATTTGTGTTAAACCTACTGTATTCCAACTTCTCTATGGTTTATAAACTCTTTTACTAGCCATAGATTCATCAAAATAAGTAAACAACACATAGAAAACAGAATCTGTCAAAAACAGAACAGTCTGTAGTAATCTGGATCACACGTATACTTATGGAACTCATAAAATTCTCAAATAAATTTCTGGACGTGAGGAATTTATCTATTGATCATATGCAAAAATAATTAACTAAATAGCACTCTCCAAATAAAAATGGCAGCAATTCTCGTGAGCGCTAAAGTTTCTGTTTTTTACAGCATGATCAACAAGACTTTCCTCAAGTCTTCCCAAAGGTTCTACTTGGCACAAACACTAATTAAAAGCATAAAACCATATCTAAACAGAGTCTAGATGAATTATTTATTACTAAACAGGAACAAAAAGTAAGGAACAAAAATAAAATTGGGTTGCCTCCCAACAAGCGCTATCGTTTAACGCCCCTAGCTAGGCATGATGATTTCAATGATGCTCACATAAAGGATAAGAATTCAAACATAAAGAGAGCATCATGAAGAATATGACTTAGCACATTTAAGTCCAACCCACTTCCTATGCATAGGGATTTCGTGAGCAAACAACTTGTGGGAACAAGAATCAACTTGCATAGGAAAGTAAAACAAGCATAGCTTCAAAACTTTAAGCACATAGAGAGGAAACTTGATATTATTGCAATTCCTACAAGCATATATTCCTCCCTCGTAATAATTTTCAGTAGCATCATGAATTAATTCAACAATATAACCAGCACCTAAAGCATTCTTTTCATGATCTACAAGCATAGAAATTTTATTACTCTCCACATAAGCAAATTTCTTCTCATTCGGAATAGTGGGAGTATCATAAGAGACTTGAATACTATAAATTGTTTCCACATTAAAATAGTAATGTTCAGAAAATGGGTAACCATAATCATGACAAGCTTTATAAATATAATAACTACTTTTTATAGCATAAGTATCATCACAATAATCATCATAAGTAGGAGGCATGCTATTATCATTATAAATTTGCATATCAAAACTTAGGAGACTAAAAATATCATCTTCATTAAACATAGCTTCCCCAAGCTTGGGACAAACATTAATTGCAGCAAATATATTCTCAAAAACATCATCTTCATCAAACATAGTATCCCCAAGCTTGGGCCTTTTCATATCATAAGCATAATCACTCTCATCATTAATAGTATGGATAGCACCAATAGTATAGCAATTATCATATTCTTCCAAGTAAGTGCCAAAAAGATTTTCAAAATCATAAGAAGTATCATTATCTTCCACAATTATATTTTCATGAGGCACAATAGTAATAGGAGCATCATTATTTGGGGGAGATATCTTTTTACCTCTCTTCCTTTTTCTTTTCTTCTTCTTCTTCTTCACCACATCATGTGTGGGTTCAATCCTCTTTTTGGGGCTCCTTATTATTGAGATTGGTTGAATAGGAGGCTCCTCCTCGTTACCTGATTCATCATAAGAAATAATAGGAGGGTATTGGGAAGTCTCTTCCCTTTCATTAGTATTCTCTTCATCTTCTATTTGTTTTCTTTTCTTTATGTAATTGGCAATATAAGGATTTTCAATACAATTCACCGCACAATACATATAAATTTCCTCTAGATCAAAATGAAGAACTCTATCAAGGGAAAATTTTGGAATATCCTTAGTTATACGTTTCATTTCTTCATAACCCAAGAGCAAACTAAGTTCATTATGATGTGCAAGGGAAATCAAGTCATCACAATTTTTGGATACGATACAATCATGAAACAATTTGCATTAGGTACTGAAATGATCATGTTCATTGCAAAGTTCACAAGTACGGCTAAGAAAATTTAAATTTTCAGCACAAGCATCTAGCCTTTCTTGCAACCATTTAGTTTCTAAGTACTTATGCCTCTTGCAATATCTATCTTCCCTATTTGGTGTATACTTACAAACCCAATGCACTCCACAAAAATTGACATGTTTATAGGAGGTTCATCATAACTAGTGCAATCATCATTAGTACTATGGATACTAAAGGAGTTCATACTAACAACATTGCAATCATTCTCATCATTCAAAGATTTAGTGCCAAACATTTTAATGCATTCTTCTTCTAGCATTTGAGCACAATTTTCCTTTCCATCATACTCACGAAAGATATTAAAAAGATGAAGCGTATGAGGTAAACTTAGTTCCATTTTTTATAGTTTTATTTTATAAACTAAACTAGTGATAAAACAAGAAACTAAAAGACTCGATTGCAAGATCTAAAGATATACCTTCAAGCGCTAACCTCCCCGGCAACGGCGCCAGAAAAGAGCTTGATGTCTACTACACAACCTTCTTCTTGTAGACGTTGTTGGGACTCCAAGTGCAGAGGTTTGAAAAACAGTAGCAAATTTCCCTCAAGTGGATGACCTAAGGTTTATCAATCTGTAGGAGGCGTAGGATGAAGATTGTCTCTCTCAAGCAGCCCTGCAACCAAATAATAAAGAGTCTCTTGTGTCCCCAACACACCCAATACAATGGTAAATTGTATAGGTGCACTAATTCGGCGAAGAGATGGTGATACAAGTGGTATATGGATGGTAGATAAAGGTTTTTGTAATTTGAAAATATAAAAACAGCAAGGTAACTAATGATAAAAGTGAGCATAAACGGTATTGCAATGCTAGGAAACAAGGCCTAGGGTTCATACTTTCACTAGTGCAAGTTCTCTCAACAATAATAACATAATTGGATCACATAACTATCCCTCAACATGCAACAAAGAGTCACTCCAAAGTCACTAACAGCGGAGAACAAATGAAGAGATTATGGTTGGGTACGAAACCACCTCAAAGTTATTCTTTCCAATCAATCCGTTGGGCTATTCCTATAAGTGTCACAAATAGCCCTAGAGTTCGTACTAGAATAACACCTTAAGACACAAATCAACCAAAACCCTAATGTCACCTAGATACTCCAATGTCACCTCAAGTATCCGTGGGTATGATTATATGATATGCATCACACAATCTCAGATTCATCTATTCAATCAACACATAGAACCTCAAAGAGTGCCCCAGAGTTTCTACCGGAGAATCACGACGAAAACGTGTGCCAACCCCTATGCATAAGTTCATGGGCGGAACCTGCAAGTTGGTCACCAAAACATACATCAAGTGAATCACGTGATATCCCATTGTCACCACAGATACGCACGGCAAGACATACATCAAGTGTTCTCAAATCTTTAAAGACTCAATCCGATAAGATAACTTCAAAGGGGAAACTCAATCCATTACAAGAGAGTAGAGGGGGAGGAGAAACAAAAGATCCAACTATAATAGCAAAGCTCGCGATACATCAAGATCGTATCACCTCAAGAACACGAGAGAGAGAGAGAGATCAAACACATAGCTACTGGTACATACCCTCAGCCCTGACGGAGAAATACTCCCTCCTCATCATGGAGAGCACCGAGATGATGAAGATGGCCACCGGAGAGGGATGCCCCCTCCAGCAGGGTGCCGGAATGGGTCTAGATTGGCTCTCGGTGGCTACGGAGTCTTCTGGCGGCGGAACTCCCGATCTATTGTGCTCCCCGATCATTTTAGGGTATATGGATATATATATATATGCGGAAGAAATACATCAGGGGAGCCACGAGGGGCCCACGAGGGGGCGTGGGCGCGCCCCCTGGCTCGTGGCTTCCTCGTTGCTTTCTTGACGTGGACTCCAAGTCTCCCGGGTTGCTTTCGTTCCAAAAATAAGTTTCGTGAAGTTTCAGGTCAATTGGACTCCGTTTGATTTTCCTTTTCTGCGATACTTTAAAACAAGGGAAAAACAGAAACTGGCACTGGGCTTTCGGTTAATAGGTTAGTCCCAAAAATAATATAAAAGTGCATAATAAAGCCCATAAACATCCAAAACAGATAATATAATAGCATGGAACAATCAAAAATTATAGATACGTTGGAGACGTATCAGGAAGCTAACGATGATGATCATGAAACTTGTGATCAAGTTACTACCGAACCTCGTAGGTCAACCAGAGTAAGATCCACACCAGGGTGGTACAGTAATCTTGTTCTGGAAGTCAGGTTACTTGACCATGACAAAGCTATGAACTATGAGGAAGCGATAATGAGCCCAGATTCTGCAAAATGGCTTGAGGCCATGAAATCTGAGATGGGATCCATGTATGAGAACAAAGTATGGACTTTGGTTGACTTGCCCGATGATCGGCAGGCCATAGAGAATAAATGGATCTTCAAAAAGAAGACTGGCGCTGATGGTAATGTTACTATCTACAAAGCTCGACTTGTTGCAAAAGGTTTTCGACAAGTTCAAGAAGTTGACTACGATGAGACCTTCTCACCCGTAGTGATGCTTAAGTTCGTCTGAATCATGTTAGCAATTGCCGCATTTTATGATTATGGAATTTGGCAAATGGATGTCAAAACTGCATTCCTTAATGGATACCTTAAAGAGGAGTTGTATATGATGCAACCAGAAGGTTTTGTTGATCCAAAAGGTGCTAACAAAGTGTGCAAGCTTCAGCGATCCATTTATGAACTGGTGCAAGCCTCTCGGAGTTGGAATATACGCTTTGATAGTGTGATCAAAGCATATGGTTTTGTACAGACTTTTGGAGAAGCCTGTATTTACAAGAAAGTGAGTGGGAGCTTCGTAGCATTTCTGATATTATATATAGATGACATATTGTTGATCGGAAATGATACTGAATTTCTGAATAGCATAAAAGGATATTTGAATAAGAATTTTTCAATGAAAGACCTCGGTGAAGCTGCTTATATATTGGGCATCAAGATCTGTAGAGATAGATCAAGATGCTTGATTGAACTTTCACAAAGCACATACCTTGATAAAGTTTTGAAGAAGTTCAAAATGGATCAGGAAACAAAAGGGTTCTTGCCTGTATTACAAGGTGTGAAGTTGACTCAGACTCAAAGCCCGACCACTACATAAGATAGAGAGAAAATCAAAGGTGTTCCCTATGCTTCAGCCATAGGCTCTATCATGTATGCAATGCTGTGTACCTGGCCTGATGTGTGCCTTGCTATAAGTTTAGCAAGGAGGTACAAAAGTAATCCAGGAGTGGATCACTGGAAAGCGGTCAAGAACATCCTGAAATACCTGAAAAGGACTAAGGATATGTTTCTCATATATGGAGGTGACAAAGAGCTCATCGTAAAGGGTTACATCGATGCAAGCTTTGACACTGATCCGGATGACTCTAAGTCACAAACCAGATATGTGTTTTTATTAAATGGTGGAGCTGTCAGTTGGTGCAGTTCCAAGCAGAGCGTCATGGCGGGATCTATGTGTGAAGCGGAATACATAGCTGCTTCAGAAGCAGCAAATGAAGGAGTCTAGATGAAGGAGTTCATATCCGATCTAGGTGTCATACCTAGTGCATCGGGTCCAATGAAAATCTTTTGTGACAATACTGGAGCAATTGCCTTGGCAAAGGAATCCAGATTTCACAAGAAAACCAAGCACATCAAGAGACGCTTCAATTCCATCCGCGATCAATTCAAGGAGGGAGACATAGAGATTTGCAAGATACATACGGATATGAATGTTACAGACCCGTTAACTAAGCCTCTCTCACGAGCAAAACATGATCAGCACCAAGACTCCATGGGTGTTAGAATCATTAAAATGTAATCTAGATTATTGACTCTAGTGCAAGTGGGAGACAGAAGGAAATATGCCCTAGAGGCCATAATAGAGTTGTTATTTATATTTCCTTATATCATGATAAATGTTTATTATTCATGCTAGAATTGTATTAACCGGAAACTTAGTACATGTGTGAATACATAGACAAAAAAAGTGTCGCTAGTTTGCCACTACTTGACTAGCTCGTTGAATCAATGATGGTTATGTTTCCTAACCACACACATGAGTTGTCATTTGATTAACGGGATCACATCATTAGAGAATGATGTGATTGACTTGACCCAGTCGGGGTTGGGGTCCCAGCAAACCCTTAAGGTTCGAACACTGGGGTGCGCGCGAAGTCTATACCTCAACCGATCTACGCTCTAGCTTGCTAGGATCACGCGAACGAACTCAACGAACTCACAACACAGATGGACACAGGGTTTATACTGGTTCGGGCCACCGTCTCGGTGTAAGACGCTACTCCAGTGTGGTGGTAGTGGATTGCCTCTTGGGCTGATGATGAACAATACAAGGGATGAACGGCATCCTGAGGTTGAGGCGTTCTTGGGCTCAGTGAGCTTGTGTGTGAGGGTGGTCTCTCTCGAGCCCACTTGTCTCCTCGAGCTAAGTTGTTCTCGCTCGAGCCCAGTTGTGTCCTCGAGCTAAGTTGTTCTCTCTCGAGCCCCGTTGGTTTCTCCACTGTGGTGGCTAATCCTATTTATAGAGGCCCTGGTCCTCTTCCCAAATATCGAGCGGGAAGGGAGCCAATAATGGCGGGCTAATTTGAAGGGGGACAGCTGGTACAAGCTATCCTGACAAAAGTAGGCTTCGCCAGCACAAAGTTCTGGTGGTGACGCTGTTCCGGGCTCCACGATGACCTCCGCTTGCTGTCCTTGGTCTTGGTCTTGTTGCACCGAAATGACAACCTTTGCCTGATGCCTCCGTACTCCGCGGCTGCGCTTGCCCCCTTTGCACCAAAGAGGAAACAAGGACACTGTGCGCGTTGGCGCCTGCCTGGTGTCGATCGTCACAATTCACGTCACGAAAGCCTCGTGAGGTTCGCCCCGCCTTGATATCTCTGCTCCTCGTGAGCCTGCCCAGCTAGGCCACCCCGGAGGAGGTCTTGCGTCGTCCGCATCGCGAGGCTTGGCTCCTCGCGAGGGTCTTGAGTGCTTCGGTGAAGATGGTCCGTACGGCCTGCTGGCTCAGCCACGCCGCGGGCCACAGGCAGGCAAGTCTGGGGACCCCCGTTCCCAGAACACCGACAGTATGTCACATCCTAGTTAGACATGCATTAGAGTGTTGCATCATGTTTACTCTTTCATCATAAACCTGAAATGGGGATGACAAAACCCCCAGTCCCCTCTGAATCCAATTAGGGTTTACTAAAAACTTTTTCAATGAACCTGAAATGCCCTTCTAAAATGCCCATCATTTTTGTCTTGGTTCAGAACCTCTGCCAAAAGTGGTGCACATTTTCCTAGGCCAGCTTGGGGTTTTTGAATTAAATCATAAACATTTGAATTTGGGCATTTAAAATTATATAAAATATTTAAATGCTCAAATATCTCCAAACTAAAATGTTTCATGTTGGAAATAATCCAACTATGGACCAGGAGTAGTTTGGTGATTTTAGGAGTAGCCTAAGTATTTTATTTAATTCAACAAAGTTGCAGAGGTATTAAAAAAACAGAAAACAGAAAGAAATGGAAAAAGCTTACCTGGCGCCTGCTCCCAGCCCACCTGCCGGCCCAGCCCAGCGCCGCTCCAGCGAGCTGCTTGCCAGCTAGGCAGGCAGGCAGGTGCCCGACGGCGACCGCAGCGCGCGCCACGCACCTGCTCGCCGCCTCGCCGCTCCCCGCGCCCGGTGATGTCGTGGACCGGCCTCCCTCGCTCCCCCGAACCCCCCAGACACCCCCTCTCCTCTCCAGCTCCTCCCCCTCGCGCTCCCCCGCCATGACCGACGCCACCATCGCCGTGCCTTCGTCGTAGCCGTGCTCCCCGCCGCCCGTGCGTCCTCTCATCGTGTCCAGGAGCTCCGCCGCTGTCCACTCCATCGAGCAAGCCGAGCCCCAAGCGCTCGCAACGCCCGAGTCCACCGCAACGACCTCGCCCGAACCGCCGTCGCCGGAGATCCCCTTCAACGCCGTCGTCGCTTCGGTCCATCTCCGGCCACACCAAGGGCTTCGTCGCACTCACTGTGAGCTTAGCCATCTTCCGCTTCCTTCCGTTCTTGCTCCCGAGCCATGTAGCGACCTCCCGGAGCTCAACCGCACCCACCGCCATGGAGCTCGTCGCCGACGTGCTCCCGGTTACCCTCCGACCACTCCACGGTGTCCATCATGCTCACCGTGTCACTTAGCACCTAGCTAGCCACTCCCCGAGCCTCACCGACCCCTCTAGCGTCAAGTTCGTCTTCGGCCGAACCCCGGTGGCCGCCAAAGTCGTCGCCGGCGCCAACTCCGACCACCCCGACTCCAACGGACTCCACCAAGAGCTGCGGCTTGTCCTCAGCTCCACTCCGGTGGTCTCCGCGACCCATTTGGTGGCCGAAACGGCCAAAACCACTTCCGCCACCGCGTCAGGCTCGCCGGCGGCTAAACGCCGGTGCAGCCGACCCGGGTTTGACCACGGGTGGGCCCTGGTTGACTCCCCTGAGTCAATGACAGGTGGGGCCGAGCCCTATTAATTAAACAGGTTTAGTTTTAATTAAACTTTAATTAATTTAATCACCCTGACATGCGGGACCCACTGTCAGGTTTGACCCGGACGTGTTCCGTTGACCTGCTGACGTCACACTGACGTCAGGCTGACGCAATAATTGATTTTCTGGAATTAATCTAATATAGGAAATTCCAGAATATAATTTAAACTTCAAAAATTCATAACTTTTATTCTGTAACTCCAAATCAGACAAATTATATATGAAAAATGATCAGAAAAATCCAATCTATCCATCTGTACTATTTTCATGCATGATTAAACAAGTTAACTTGATGTTTAATGCAGAACAAGGAAAAACACTTTAAAGGGCCATGTTTGAGTTTGAAATTTGAATCTTTGATTCAAATTGGTTCAAACCCTTCTGGTCTTAGCTGCATTAGCCCAACACACTCATATTGCTAGGTTTCATGCATACATCATATTGTTGCACAATGTTTGGTGATGGTTGTGTATCGGTGTTCTTTGCGGCAGGATCTGCCTCCGAGGAGTATCGTGATTACCCTAACGAAGAACCGTATCAGTGCATCGAACCATCAGGCAAGCAACCAACCATTTGATCATATCGATACAATCCCATGTTCTCGCTCCTGCTCTCTTTTACTGCATTAAGACAACGCGTTTCAAACTGCTGTGTACTACGGTAGTTGAACCCACTTCCTCTGCATGACCTGTCATTGCCACAGTAACTAGATGAAACCCACTAGCATGTGTAGGAGTTGATTGAGCCATATGTATGTGTTGTTCCTACCTTGCTATGCCTGCTATGCTTAGAGTCGTGTCAGGTCTGGTTCATCTGGGTGATGGGCTAGAGTGAAATGATTATGTCGGTAATAAGAGTGGTGTGGTGAACACGATTTGGTAAAGGTATCGATGAGAGGCCATGTAGGAGTACATGGTGGGTTGTTTCATTGAAGCCGACCTTAAGCACTGAGATCTATATGTGTGATTTAAGAATCAGCTACTACCATGCATTGGGCCCGAAACCAATGGACCCTCTCGGCTTCTTATTCACCCTAGTTCTCCGTCCAGGAGTTGCAAGTAGTTTCTGGTGTTTGTAGCCTACTGGAGGCCGTGGACAGCGCTGACCGTAGGGGTGGGCTGTGATGCGGTAGGTACGTGGCCGGGTGTACCGAATACCCGTTAGGTATCTCGGGAACCCTGTTCACATCATTCGGGGCCGTATGGGAAACCTCGGCCGGACTCCCTGCGGATGGAACCTGGATAGGCGATAAACCTGGACTGGAGGCTTAGGTGGTTAGGTAGGTCGTGGCCGACACCCACGTTGGGCTTCCGCTTGAAGGTTGCCGAGTACATGTCGTGTAAACGACGGTAAGTGGTGAGAGCGTGTATGAAGAAGTACACCCCTGCAGGGTTATCATGATCTATTCAAATAGCCGCGTCCGCGGTAAAGGACTACTTGGTTGCCTATACAGTTCATAGACAAGTAAATGGAAACTACTAAAAGCCTCAAGATAAGTGTGAGTGCCGAGGATGGCTCTTCCGTAGGAAGACGGAGGTGGATCCTCGATAGTGTATTGAATTGGTGAGTAGTGGACTCGTGTGCGCAAAACCATTTCGAGTTGGAGTCTCATAGGTTAGCCTAGCCAAGAGTCAAAGCTGGCTTGCTGCAACAACTCCACCAACCCTTCTTGATAATATGCATGTATGTAGGATCTGATGTAAGTCTTGCTGAGTACCTTTGTACTCATGTTGCTATAATTTACATTTTTACAGAAGACGCTGCAACCCCTTCTGATGGGTTCTACGTAGACGTTGACATCAATGAGTAGGCTAAGGCCCAGGTGGTGATCCTGAGCTTGTGAAGGACCTCGTAGTATAGCTAGGCTTTCCAAGCCTCTTTTATTTTACTAGTTGTCTGTACTCACACAAGTTACTTCCGCTGCTGGTTTGTATGACTGTATGACTTGAATGCTGGGTCGTGTGACCCGTACCTTTGTGTATGTTATGTATGGCTCTCTGAGCCTTAAATAAAGTACTTGTGTCATAGAGTCATGTTGTGATGCCTTGTTGTATTTGCACATATCGAGCATATTGTGTATATGTTTGAAATGCTTGGTATGTGTGGGATCTGACTATCTAGTTGTTTATCCTTAGTAGCCTCTCTTACCGGGAAATGTCTCCTAGTGTTACCACTGAGCCATGGTAGCTTGCTACTGCTCGGGAACACTTAGGCTGGCCGGCATGTGTCCTTCTTCGTTCCTGTGTCTGTCCCTTCGGGGAAATGTCACGCATTGAGTACAGGAGTCCTGTTAGCCCGCTACAGCCCGGTTTACCGGAGTCCTGCTAGCCTAGTGCTACAGCCCGGACCCACTTGCTGATGACCGACACGTTTGTTGCTGGGTCATGGATGCCTGTCCCTGTAAGTCTGTGCCACTTTGGGTTTACGACTAGTCATGTCAGCCCGGGCTCTTTATCATATGGATGCTAGCGACACTATCATATACGTGAGCCAAAAGGCGCAAACGGTCCCGGGCAAAGGTAAGGCGACACCCGTGGGGTTACCGTGCGTGAGGCCGCAAAGTGATATGAGGTGTTACAAGCTAGATCGATGTGACATCGAGTCGGGGTCCTAACAGCATTGGCATCAGAGCCGGACTGCCTGTAGGTTCTCCAAGCCAAACCGGTCGATGTTGAGTCTAGAAATTCTTTAGTTATATGTAGGGGAATTGTTTGTGGGTTGGAATGTAAGGATCTTTTTACTCCTTTATCTTATGACATTCTGATCTGAGTCAGTCTATTCTTCCACCGGGGGTTAAGGAATTAGGATCTATTCTCTCTATCAGGATCACGCGTTACTAATCAGTAGTACCTTATAGGGTTGATGGATACAAGCCTAGTTCAGTTCTTCTACCACGTTATGTTGTTAGGATGGATTCAGAACTTTGACATGATGATGTTGAGTGTGTATGAAATCCTTTGTCAAATGTCTCAAAATCCTTCTTGAGCATTTACAGCTGTTATGCTGCCGAAATTCTGCTAGAAATTCTAATGCCTTTGCATTATGATTGTGCTTTCAGATGGCCACTCGCGACCTTAATCAAGTGGTTCGCCTGACTCGATGCCTAGATGTACCCGGCCATACTGCCATGTTGGTCAGGGTAATGACTGAGGCTGGATACCGTTGGTATCCTGAGTACACGGTCGAAGAGCAATTCCGAGACTTTAATCAAAGCCAGTATCTCTGCACTGTCAGGATATTTCCATCTTATCCTGGGTCCACCGAGCCCCTTCACTGCTCCTATGGACTCGGGGTTACTATTGAGATGGCTGTGCAGGACGCCGCCTACTCTATGATGACCATCATGCGAGTCAGATCTGGTCTATTTCGGGACTCTGATTTCCGGTATATGCCAGGATCACTTCCGGGAGCACAAGGGTATCTCCAGGCTATCTATGCTGACCCCACCCAGGAGGATTCACGGACTCGCACCACTGCTGAGATGCTCGAGGATAAGGACCGTGAAAATCGGGCCTTGAGGTTAGAGCTCTTCAATACCCGTGCTGACCACTGGGCCACATTGACTCGGTTTGCACCGGCGGTGCAAGCTGGATATTCGGATATGCGCGATCTCTATCCTGTGAGATCTGCTTTGCCAGACGTGATGGGTTGGCGTGATGTAGGAGGCATCACCCCACCTCGCGGTCCCCGCAGGCCACCGTCTGTTGGTCCAAGACCTCATCCTAGCCCCTATGGTCCACAAGCTCCGCAAGATCGTCTGTTTCCGGATGATCATGTTGAGCTTCCAGGCTATGGAGGTGACTTCTACGAGGACTACTACGGATCGGTCTGAGTTAGTGGTAGTATCACTAGTTCGTGTTAGCTGTGTCGTCTATCGTCCTGCGTGACTCATGGGATATGACCTAGTTTGTATCGCCTTCCGGAGGTGTAGAAAAATAATGTATAGGAGCTTGGAATGCCTCCGATGAGATGTAATCCTCTTTTCACCGTAATAGTACCTTGTTTGGTCTTGTACTAAACCCTGTATGGTGTGTATGACGATGGAATAAAGACGCAGTTTCTGTATCTACCATGTCATACGGATGATCATCTTGCATTCCGAGTTATTCCTTACATTCTGTATCCTATGTCGGAATTTTATCATCCTGACTAAATCATTGTCTTGTTTACCTAGGATGGTCAACACGCGCACTAACCCTGCTCCTCAAGAGCAGGCCGAAGGCAGCGAAGTCAGGAATGCAAATCTGCCTCATCCTCCTTCCCTAGCCGAGGTTATGATGGAAGCTGAAAGAAACAAGCGGGAGACCAACCGTTTGTTGGAGCGTATTGAACAGAACACGGCACACCATCAGAGGACTAACGTGGTGTCACTCAGTGATTTTATCAAGTTACATCCACCCACGTTCCACCACTCCGTCGAGCCTCTCGACGCTGATGATTGGCTTTGCAGTATTTCTCACAAACTGCGTTCCGCGCTGGTAGCGGAGGCTGACAAGGTCACCTTTGCTGCATATCATCTTGAAGGCCCCGCCAGTCTATGGTGGGAGAATTATGGAGCCATGCGCCCAGCGGGCCATGTCACTACTTGGGCTGAATTCAGCGAGGCTTTCCGTGAACATCACATTCCGGAGGGTCTCATGGACCGTAAACGTGAGGAATTTTGCAGTTTCACTCAGGGTCGACTCTCTGTGGATGCTTATAGCAGGGAGTTCGGTAACCTCGCACGATATGCAACTGAGGAAGTTTCTACTGATGCCAAGAAGCAAGCAAGGTTCCGTAAGGGGCTTAGTCCTGAGCTTCGCCGCGACCTCCGTCTGCATGAGTGCACATCTTTTCAGAAACTTGTTAACAAGGCCATCAGTGCTGAAACTGGTCAGACTGATTATGATGCAACACGCAAGGATGGCCGTGACATGGGTTCCTCATCCGGTGCTGGTCCTCAGAAGCGCCGCGTGTGGGTGCCCAACACCGCCCTGCCACCCAGGTTCACACCGAGGCCATCTTTCCAGGCGCCTCGCCTCGTTCAACAGTCTGCACCAGCCAAGCCCTATGGGGGTCCAACCAACAATGCTCCTCCATGTACCAGTTCCGTGACTTGTTTCAAGTGTGGGGAATCTGGCCACTATATGCGTGAGTGTCCCCAGACCAACCCCAACCAATCTGCTAAAGCTGTTGGCCGTGGCAAGCCGACAGGGAAAGTGTTCCACGCCAAGCCGGCCACCGCTACACGTGGCCATGTCAACTGTATCTCTGCCGAAGAAGCTCAAGAGGATCCCAACGTCGTTCTCGGTACGCTCCTTGTTAATTGCCACCCGGCATCTGTTATTTTCGATACAGGAGCCTCTCATTCATTTATATCCGAGAACTATGCTCGTCTGCATAACACCGCATTCTGTGACATGCCATCCACTATGGAAATTTCTACTCCTGGTTCTAGATGGCAGACCTCCAGGGTAAGTTATGGAAATGAAATCCAAGTCGACAGACTTGTTTTCCTTGCATCTTTGATAGCTCTCAAATTTTCAGATATTAATATCATTTTGGGTATGGACTGGATGTCAGCTCATCATGCCAAAATTGATTGCTTCTCTAGGACTGTTCAACTCACTCATCCTTCGGGGAAGATAGTCAATGTCTTGACCCGATTAGCCAAGTGACAATTATATTCTCTTAACGCCAGCCCTTTGCCAGACCTTGAGGACGTTCTGGTAGTCCGTGACTTCCCGGATGTCTTCCCAGAGGAATTGCCAGGTGTTCCACCTGACAGGGATGTTGAGTTCGTAATAGACCTCATTCCAGGAACCGTTCCGATTGCTAGAAGACCCTATAAGATGGCACCACTAGAACTAGCCGAGCTTAAGAAACAACTCGATGAGTCCTTGAAAAAGGGTTTCATCCGACCTAGTTCATCTCCGTGGGCTTGCCCCGTCCTCTTCGTCAAGAAGAAGGATGGTACGGACCGGATGGTTGTAGATTACCGACCGGTTAATTTGGTCACAATCAAGAACAAATATCCGCTCCCTAGGATCAACGACCTGTATGATCAGCTCGCTGGATCCTCAGTCTTCTCCAAAATGGATTTGAGGTTGGGCTACCATCAAATCAAAATCAGAAACGGGGACATTCCTAAAACGGCCTTTGTTACTCGTTATGGCCAATACGAGTACACCGTCATGTCCTTCGGTTTAACCAACGCTCCAGCCACCTTTTCTCGGTTAATGAACTCAATCTTCATGGAGTATTTGGATAAATTCGTCGTAGTTTATCTCGATGATATACTCATCTACTCCAAGAACGAGGAAGAACATGCCGAACATCTAAGGCTAGTGTTGAAGAAACTTCGAGAGCACCGCCTTTATGCCAAGTTTTCCAAATGTGAATTTTGGTTGTCAGAAGTGACCTATCTGGGTCATGTAATATCTGGTAAAGGTATTGCTATTAACCCTGAGCGAGTTCAAGCCGTCCTTAATTGGACTCCACCTGAATCGGTCAAGCAAGTTCGGAGTTTTCTGGGCTTAGCGAGCTATTGTCGTCGCTTTGTCAAAAACTTCTCCAAAGTTGCTAAACCTCTAACCGAACTCCTCAAGAAAGATAAGAAGTTCGAATGGACTTCACAATGTGAGCACAGCTTTCAGGAACTGAAAAGACGCCTGACTTCTGCTCCCGTACTGGTACCGCCAGACTTCTCCAAGGACTTTGTTATCTACTGCGACGCCTCGCGACAAGGACTAGGTTGCATTCTCATGCAAGATCGACACGTAATTGCTTACGCTTCATGGCAATTGCACCCACATGAGGAGAATTATCCTACTCATGATCTAGAGCTTGCAGCCGTAGTCTATGCACTTAAGACCTGGCGACATTACCTCCTCGGTAACCGTTGCGAAATATTCACTGATCACCAAAGTCTGAAGTACATTTTCACCCAACCGGATTTGAATCTCAGGCAAAGACGTTGGGTTGAGTTGATCACAGATTTCGACTTAGGAATAACTTACACCCCAGGGAAAGCCAACGTCATGGCTGATGCGCTAAGTCGTAAATCTTATTGTAACAACCTAATGTTACAACAAAGTCAACCGCTTCTCCATGAGGAATTTCGGAAGCTTAACCTTCACATTGTTCCTCAAGGTTTTCTTTCCGCCTTGGTGGCGAAACCTACCCTTACGGACCAGATCGTCAAGGCACAGAAGGTAGATCCGGGAATCTCCCGCATCAAGAGAAACATCAAGAAAGGAATTGCGAATTGTTTCTCCATTAATGATCAAGGGGTCGTATACTTCGGGAATCGACTAGTGGTTCCCAAAGTGCGAAACCTGAGGCGATTGATCCTTAAGGAGGCTCATGAATCTCCTCTCACCATTCATCCCGGTAGTACTAAGATGTATCAGGACCTACGCCAGAGGTTCTGGTGGACTAGGATGAAGAGAGAAATTGCTCAGTATATTGCTAATTGCGACGTCTGTCATCGTGTAAAAGCAGAGCATCAACGGCCTGCTGGCACCCTTCAACCCTTAGCTATTCCTGAATGGAAATGGGATAAAATTGGTATGGATTTCATTACCGGTTTTCCCAGGACCAAGAGAGGGAATAATGCTATTTTCGTTGTTGTCGATCGTCTTTCCAAAGTAGCCCATTTCCTACCTGTTCGTGAGAGTATAACCGCTAGTCAGCTGGCAGAATTATACATCTCCCGAATAGTGTCTCTCCATGGTGTTCCTTTGGAAATTAACTCGGATCGAGGAAGTATTTTCACCTCTCGATTTTGGGAAAGTTTCCAAAATGCTATGGGAACCCGTCTCTCCTTTAGCACCGCTTTCCACCCTCAGTCGAGTGGTCAAGTGGAACGCGTCAACCAGATTCTAGAAGACATGCTTCGAGCCTCTGTTATCTCATTCGGAATGGATTGGGAGAAGTGCCTTCCATTTGCCGAATTCGCTTACAACAACAGCTATCAATCTAGCTTGGGTAAAGCCCCTTTTGAAGTTCTCTATGGACGACGGTGTCGAACACCCCTTAACTGGTCAGAGACCGGGGAAAGACAATTCTTTGGCCCGGATATGATTCAGGAAGCAGAAGAACAAGTTCGCATCGTTCGTGAAAAGTTGAAAACAGCCCAATCTCGTCAAAAGAGTCAATATGACCAAAATCATAAGGCTATGACCTTCGAGGTTGACGAGAAGGCTTATCTTCGGGTTACCCCTCTGAAGGGAACCCATCGTTTCGGTATCAAAGGCAAATTGGCTCCTCGTTACATTGGACCTTTTCGCATTCTCGCCAAACGAGGAGAAGTTGCCTACCAGTTGGAACTACCTCCGCACCTCTCCAGAGTCCACGATGTCTTCCACGTTTCTCAACTCAGGCGTTGCTTCTCGGATCCTATCCGTGGAGTGGACTACGAAACGCTTGATCTCCAAGATAATCTTACATATCGAGAGTACCCCATTCGTATCCTCGATCAGGCCGAGCGTACCACTCGACGTCATAATATCAAGTTTCTCAAAGTACAATGGTCGCACCATTCTGAGGATGAAGCAACTTGGGAAAGGGAGGATCGTCTTCGACTTGAGTATCCCGCCTTCTTTCCGGAGGAACCCAAATCTCGGGACGAGATTCTTTTGAGTGGGGGTGAGTTGTCACATCCTAGTTAGCCATGCATTAGAGTGTTGCATCATGTTTACTCTTTCATCAGAAACCTGAAATGGGGATGACAGAACCCCCAGTCCCCTCTGAATCCAATTAGGGTTTACTAAAAACTTTTTCAATGAACCTGAAATGCCCTTCTAAAATGCCCATCATTTTTGTCTTGGTTCAGAACCTCTGCCAAAAGTGGTGCACATTTTCCTAGGCCAGCTTGGGGTTTTTGAATTAAATCATAAATATTTGAATTTGGGCATTTAAAATTATATAAAATATTTAAATGCTCAAATATCTCCAAACTAAAATGTTTCATGTTGGAAATAATCCAACTATGGACCAGGAGTAGTTTGGTGATTTTAGGAGTAGCCTAAGTATTTTATTTAATTCAACAAAGTTGCAGAGGTATTAAAAAAACAGAAAACAGAAAGAAATGGAAAAAGCTTACCTGGCGCCTGCTCGCGGCCCACCTGCCGGCCCAGCCCAGCGCCGCTCCAGCGAGCTGCTTGCCGGCCAGGCAGGCAGGCAGGTGCCCGACGGCGACCGCAGCGCGCGCCACGCACCT
>NC_057803.1:70842474-70975782 GCF_018294505.1 Triticum aestivum | reverse complement strand
CTCGCGCTCCCCCGCCATGACCGACGCCACCATCGCCGTGCCTTCGTCGTAGCCGTGCTCCCCGCCGCCCCTGCGTCCTCTCATCGTGTCCAGGAGCTCCGCCGCTGTCCACTCCATCGAGCAAGCCAAGCCCCGAGCGCTCGCAACGCCCGAGTCCACCGCAACGACCTCGCCCGAACCGCCGTCGCCGGAGATCCCCTTCAACGTCGTCGTCGCTCCGGTCCATCTCCGGCCAACACCAAGGGCTTCGTCGCACTCACTGTGAGCTTAGCCATCTTCCCCTTCCTCCCGTTCTTGATCCCGAGCCGTGTAGCGACCTCCCGGAGCTCAACCGCACCCACCGCCGTGGAGCTCGTCGCCGACGTGCTCCCGGTTACCCTCCGACCACTCCACGGTGTCCATCATGCTCACCGTGTCACTTAGCACCTAGCTAGCCACTCCCCGAGCCTCACCGACCCCTCTAGCGTCAAGTTCGTCTTCGGCCGAACCCCGGTGGCCGCCAAAGTCGTCGCCGGCGCCAACTCCGGCCACCCCGACTCCAACGGACTCCACCAAGAGCTGCGGCTTGTCCTCAGCTCCACTCCGGTGGTCTCCGCGACCCATTTGGTGGCCGAAACGGCCAAAACCACTTCCGCCGCCCCGTCGGGCTCGCCGGCGGCTAAACGCCGGTGCAGCCGACCCGGGTTTGACCACGGGTGGGCCCTGGTTGACTCCCCTGAGTCAATGACAGGTGTGGCCCAGCCCTGTTAATTAAACAGGTTTAGTTTTAATTAAACTTTAATTAATTTAATCACCCTGACATGCGGGACCCACTGTCAGGTTTGACCCGGACGTGTTCCGTTGACCTGCTGACGTCACACTGACGTCAGGCTGACGCAATAATTGATTTTCTGGAATTAATAATATAGGAAATTCCAGAATATAATTTAAACTTCAAAAATTCATAACTTTTATTCTGTAACTCCAAATCAGACAAATTATATATGAAAAATGATCAGAAAAATCCAATCTATCCATCTATACTATTTTCATGCATGATTAAACAAGTTAACTTGATGTTTAATGCAGAACAAGGAAAAACACTTTAAAGGGCCATGTTTGAGTTTGAAATTTGAATCTTTGATTCAAATTGGTTCAAACCCTTCTGGTCTTATATTGCTAGGTTTCATGCATACATCATATTGTTGCACATTGTTTGGTGATGGTTGTGTATCGGTGTTCTTTGCGGCAGGATCTGCCTCCGAGGAGTATCGTGATTACCCTAACGAAGAACCGTATCAGTGCATCGAACCATCAGGCAAGCAACCAACCATTTGATCATATCGATACAATCCCATGTTCTCGCTCCTGCTCTCTTTTACTGCATTAAGACAACGCGTTTCAAACTGCTGTGTACTACGGTAGTTGAACCCACTTCCTCTGCATGACCTGTCATTGCCACAGTAACTAGATGAAACCCACTAGCATGTGTAGGAGTTGATTGAGCCATATGTATGTGTTGTTCCTACCTTGCTATGCCTGCTATGCTTAGAGTCGTGTCAGGTCTGGTTCATCTGGGTGATGGGCTAGAGTGAAATGATTATGTCGGTAATAAGAGTGGTGTGGTGAACACGATTTGGTAAAGGTATCGATGAGAGGCCATGTAGGAGTACATGGTGGGTTGTTTCATTGAAGCCGACCTTAAGCACTGAGATCTGTATGTGTGATTTAAGAATCAGCTACTACCATGCATTGGGCCCAAAACCAATGGACCCTCTCGGCTTCTTATTCACCCTAGTTCTCCGTCCAGGAGTTGCAAGTAGTTTCTGGTGTTTGTAGCCTACTGGAGGCCGTGGACAGCGCTGACCGTAGGGGTGGGCTGTGATGCGGTAGGTACGTGGCCGGGTGTACCGAATAGCCGTTAGGTATCTCGGGAACCCTGTTCACATCGTTCGGGGCCGTATGGGAAACCTCGGCCGGACTCCCTGCGGATGGAACCTGGATAGGCGATAAACCTGGACTGGAGGCTTAGGTGGTTAGGTAGGTCGTGGCCGACACCCACGTTGGGCTTCCGCTTGAAGGTTGCCGAGTACATGTCGTGTAAACGACGGTAAGTGGTGAGAGCGTGTATGAAGAAGTACACCCCTGCAGGGTTATCATGATCTATTCGAATAGCCGCGTCCGTGGTAAAGGACTACTTGGTTGCCTATACAGTTCATAGACAAGTAAATAGAAACTACTAAAAGCCTCAAGATAAGTGTGAGTGCCGAGGATGGCTCTTCCGTAGGAAGACGGAGGTGGATCCTCGGTAGTGTATTGAATTGGTGAGTAGTGGACTCGTGTGCGCAAAACCATTTCGAGTTGGAGTCTCGTAGGTTAGCCTAGCCAAGAGTCAAAGCTGGCTTGCTGCAACAACTCCACCAACCCTTCTTGATAATATGCATGTATGTAGGATCTGATGTAAGTCTTGTTGAGTACCTTTGTACTCATGTTGCTATAATTTACATTTTTACAGAAGACGCTGCAACCCCTTCTGATGGGTTCTACGTAGACGTTGACATCAATGAGTAGGCTAAGGCCCAGGTGGTGATCCTGAGCTTGTGAAGGACCTCGTAGTATAGCTAGGCTTTCCAAGCCTCTTTTATTTTACTAGTTGTCTGTACTCAGACAAGTTACTTCCGCTGCTGGTTTGTATGACTGTATGACTTGAATGCTGGGTCGTGTGACCCGTACCTTTGTGTATGTTATGTATGGCTCTATGAGCCTTAAATAAAGTACTTATGTCATAGAGTCATGTTGTGATGCCTTGTTGTATTTGCACATATCGAGCATATTGTGTGTATGTTTGAAATGCTTGGTATGTGTGGGATCTGACTATCTAGTTGTTTATCCTTAGTAGCCTCTCTTACCGGGAAATGTCTCCTAGTGTTACCACTGAGCCATGGTAGCTTGCTACTGCTCGGGAACACTTAGGCTGGCCGGCATGTGTCCTTCTTCGTTCCTGTGTCTGTCCCTTCGGGGAAATGTCACGCATTGAGTACCGGAGTCCTGTTAGCCCGCTACAGCCCGGTTTACCAGAGTCCTGCTAGCCCAGTGCTACAGCCCGGACCCACTTGCTGATGACCGACACGTTCGTTGCTGGGTCATGGATGCCTGTCCCTGTAAGTCTGTGCCACTTTGGGTTTACGACTAGTCATGTCAGCCCGGGCTCTTTATCATATGGATGCTAGCGACACTATCATATACGTGAGCCAAAAGGCGCAAACGGTCCCGGGCAAAGGTAAGGCGACACCCGTAGGGTTACCGTGCGTGAGGCCACAAAGTGATATGAGGTGTTACAAGCTAGATCGATGTGACATCGAGTCGGGGTCCTGACACAGTAGCTCCTGGGCCCAAGGTGTGCGCGGGCTTGGCTTCACGGCGAAGCCAAGGGTCAAGCTCGAAGCGCCGCGGGGCCCCAAAGCCCGCGGCCTCGGTTGACGCATGGCGGTTGATTGAACGTGGGCGTCTCCGCTTCCTCACGCTGCTTCAGCGACTGCACGACTTGACAAGTCCCTTGCGGTGGACCGGTAGGTGCTTCGAACTTCGCCTGGTCCTCGCTAGTGCTTGTTTCTTCCTGACACTCGCCCTTGGTTGATTAGGCCGACATCGTTGGCGAAGAGGAGGAATGAAGGGAAGGCAGCTGTGCCTCCCTCCACAGAGCCAGGGGCAACATCGCCCGTGTCTCCCCAGCCCGGTCGTATTTGCGGGGCCAAGAGGAGCATCGCCACATGGAGTCAGCCCCCACGGCCCCGATGGCTCCGGTGGTGCCGGTGCTTGGTGCGGCTGATGAGGTCCCAGCTGCTCCAGAGCCTGCGGTCTCGCAAGCCCTGGTGACTGCGCCAAGCCCTTGGAGCGTGCGTTTTCAGAGATGACCCAACTGCAGGCGGATCTCCTGAGCGCTGACCCGCGCCTGGTGGCCGGGCGTCTGGAGTTGGCCTCCGGCTGGCTTCACTCTGGCCCGGCGGTACGCGCGGCGCTGGGCTAGGCTATTGCGGCTTCCGAGAGGGAGAAGCAAGGGGCCGCCAGCGCTGCAGACGATCGTGAGGCGGCGATGAGAGATGCCAAGGCCGCCCGCGACCGCTGCCAAGTGCTGGAGGGCGAGTTGAAGAGCCTGCGCGACAAGCACGCCGAAGAGGCACGCTGCCGCTAGTCAGAGGAGAAGGAGATGAAGGCCCGGAGGAAGCCGTCAAGAACCGTGATGCTGAGCTGGCAGAGCTGGGGAAGGAGCAGGCCGTCGAGCGCAACCGGTTGGAGGAGCTGGAGCAGAAGATAGAGGCGAGGAGGCCGACCTTGCCGCCAAGGCGCGAGTCCTGACCAAAGACCATGTGGTCTTCACCAATCTCGAGAAGAGATCCCGCGAGGTGCTGAAGACGCTGTACGAGCGTGGCCTGGAGAAGCCGTTGGACACTGACAAGGACGACCCTGCCCAGCTGCTTCCTCTCGTGGTGAAGGCGCTTGAGGAGGTCGTTGAGGGCCTTGGTCCCATGGCGGAGGCAGAAGCTCAGGTTCTGTCCACGGCCGCACTGACTCACGTCCTGAGCCATCTGCACCTCCGCGACCCCAACGCCTGCCTTGACGAGCTGTTGGAGCCTGTAGCTGAAGACCTCTGCGTCACTGTCGCAGTTGTTCAAGGTCTCGTGGAGGCTTTGCTAGGGAAGTTCTGCAGCTTTGTCTCCGATCCTTTGTCTGGCGATGGCGCGGATCCTGCGGCTGGTGGTGAAGGCGAGCGCATCGTCGCCTGTGGGGAAGCACCTTCCGCAGGTGATGGCGACATCTTGGAGTGACCTGCGGCTATTCTTCTCGTTCCTTTCCTGCGACATACATCAGGCCTCGTGGAGGTGTTTAGACTTTTCATTTGATATTGTGAGAATAATGTGCTTGTAATATTTTCTTCGAGATTTTGCGTTTTCCTTCCTATTTGCTTTGTTCCGCGTCGGCAGAGCCCGGCCCTGCGCATACCTCAACCGCTGTTGGGCCGACCGGAGACCAGGACGGACCAAGGAGTGAGGGGCTACGTGACCAGTTAGGCTCGTGAGTCGCGATGCTCAGGAGTCCCCCTTTACATGCGAACAACATATAGGGAGAGTTCACAAAGATAGATTAATGTTCTATGTCGACAGAGCCCGGCCCCATGCATACCTCAACCACCATTGGCCGACCGGAGACCAGGACGGACCAAGGAGTGAGGGGCTATGTGAATAGTTAGGCTCCTGAGTCGCGATGCTCAGGAGTCCCCCTTGACGTGCGAACAGCATATAGGGAGAGTTCACGAAGATAGATTAATGTTCTACGTCGACAGAGCCCGGCCCCGCGCATACCTCAACCACCGTTGGGCCAATGGAGACCAGGACGGACCAAGGGGTGAGGGGCTACGTGACCAGTTAGGCTCCTGAGTCGTGATGCTCAAGAGTCCCCCTTGACGTTCAAACAATTTCCATACCTGCCCTCGCCGAGGCCTCGGGAGGGGCGCACGACGCCCAGGTCCGGGGGACCTGGTTTGGTGGCGTGTGCTTGGGCGTGACCCGAGCGCAGCCCCCGTGCCCAGCCCCCTCGCGCGACTCTCCCGAGGGGAGGTGTCGTGGTGGGACTGGGTGTTGAGCTCTGGGCTTCTTGAGGTTGGTACGGCCGTGGGGTCGCCCTCAGTTGTTTATCACCAGCGCGGAGCATAGTGCTTCCGCTTGTGCACGGGCATAGCCGCTCCTCGGCAGTGTCGACAGCCAGCGCGGAGCATGGAGCTTCCACTTGGGCGTGGGATGGGGTCCCCCCCCTCTGGGAGGAGCCCCCGGGGCGTGTACAACCCTGCCCTGACACGTGGCTTGCACGGCAGGGCTGCGAGGTGTATCTGGGCACTCGTGAGCCAACGCAGGACTCACGAGGCCCTACCTCAAGGCGGGCTGTGCCTGGTCTTGAGTCTTGGTGGTTGTATGTCCCTGCAAGATGGTTAGATGCAAGCACTCTACATCCTCAGGTCCCGGCCCTCAAGCGAGCTCAGCCGCCGCTAGTATGCCAGGTCGCGATGCCATGGTCAAGGCCAGGGGGTGAGGGCTGGAGAGCCAGTAAGAGCTCCTGAGTCGTGATGCTCAGGAGCCCCCCTTTTAACGTGCAAGCAAATTGCATGGGGCGAACAGACCTGAGGTGGGCGGTAATCAAACAGGAGATAGCAGTTCGGCAGGTGATAGCAGTTGGCAGGTAAGCATGAAGAGCAGGTCAACTAGGATAAATGCAGGAAGATACATTCCACTAGGTCTGGCCCGAGCGGCGTGGGGATGATGCAGCCCGAGGGGCACCCCCAGCAAAGTAAGCTAAAGACATAAGTAAAAGGGATACATGCCGCAGGGACAGACCCACGCGGCCTGGGAATAGTGCAGTGCGAGGGGTGCTCCCGGCTTAGACGAACTTGGAAGATGTCACCTGGGTCTGTAGACGAAGTAGAGCTGGTGCAGCTGAAGCCACGCGTCGAAGGAATGACTCCTCATGAGCCACCGGGACCTTGAGCCTCAGGAGGCTCTGGGAGCTCAGGAGGTTCCCTGAAGGCCGTCGCCATCTCCTCCCGAACGGCGTGGAACCTGGCCTCCTGAGCCGCCTGGACTTGCCGCAGGTTGCGCTGATAGGCTGACGCCACGCTCGGCAAGCCGAAGGGCATGCGAACGTAGCTGTGCCGTGGACCCTCACAGCGGCCCGCGCATGATGGCCATAAGCGTTCCTGAGATGCGGCCCTATTGAGCCCTGGGATGTCGATGCAGGCGCGCAGCTCAGCACCCTCACCTGGGTGGTGAGCCACCCTCTGTGAGCGGCTGTCGCCACGCATGGCTCTTGCATCTTGTAGCTCTTGGGTGGTCTTGGTGATGAACTCCTGGGTGGTGGGCATTCCTCGTCTCATGCTCTCCTACGGAACATGTGCCACGAAGCACGATTCCAAGTGGTGCCCAAGCGCCTCCCTCGTGAGATTCGCAAGGTCTGAGGCCCTCCAAAAGAGAGCCCCCGAGCCTTGCCTGAGGAGGGCGCCGGGCGCGCTTTCCTATGCAGTGGAGGGAGCCACCCCTGGAGCGGCTGCCGATCCTGACGAGGCTCCTGATGCGACGCCATCTTCTTGGGGTCCTGCACGGCGCGGTAGCTTCTTCTTGGGGATGGTCTCCGGAGGGCCCTCACTTCTGTAGTCAGGGTTGTCGATTGCCGCGGCTTGGAAGGCGCACTCAAGGGAGCACACCACATCCCTTTCTTCAAATGGGACCGTGATGATCCCCCCGCTTCCTGGCATCTTGAGGACGTTGTAGCCGTGGTGAGTGACTGCCATGAACTTGGCCAGGGCTGGGTACCCGAGGATGGCGTTGTACGGCAGGAGGATGTGTGCGACGTCGAAGTCGATGAGCTCGGTGCGGTAATTCTTGTGCTCCCCGAAGGTGACAGGCAGGCGGACCTGCCCTATGGGTGTGGTGGAACCGTCAGTCACTCCTGAGAAAGGCTTGGTTGGCTGGAGCTGCTCATAGGGCACTTGGAGGCTGTCGAATGTGTCGGTGGATAGGATGTTGAGCCCTGCGCCGCCGTCGATGAGAGTCTTGGTGACTTGCACATTGCTGATGACTGGGGAGCACAACATAGGGAGTGTGCTAGTAGTGGCTGCGCACTTGAGCTGGTCGGCCGAGCTGAAGGTGATGGCGCATTAGGACCACCGGAGCGGGCGCGTGGCCTCGAGCTTGGGGAGCGCCGCGTTTACTTCGTGAGCAAACTGTTTGAAGATGCGCTGAGAGGCTGGGGCCTGAGCGCCGCCCAGGATGCAAGCGACTTCGCGTGGCTCCTGGAAGCCCCCAGCCCCCTCATCCTGGTGATGGTCGTCGTTCCTCCTTGGCGGCGGCAACGGGGGAAGACCGGCATTGCCCTAGGGGCGATCCTCGCGAGGCGGGTCCCTCCAGGCACCCTCGCGAGGTTGATCCTGCCAGCGGTCCTTGCGAGGCCGGTCGCGCCACTCCTGGCATGGGCCACGGTCGTCCCAGCGTCCGCCTCCATGTCCTCCTCCGCGGCCGTAGCCCCGGTCGTTGTGCTTGGGGCGTCGGCCGAAGCGTCCTTCTCGAATAGCTCTGAGCTCTTGACAGTCGCTGGTGGTGTGGGTGTTCAGGTTGTGAAAGGCGCAGAAGGGCCGGCCGTTCTTGGATGATTCGGGCTGATCTCTGCCTTGCTTGGTGTCGGGCTCCGCTGCGAGCACGACTACCTCTTTGCACTTCACGTCCTTGGCCTTGGCCTTCTTTTCCTCCACTCCTGCAGCTGGCAGCTCCAGGAGAGAGAGGCGCCCCTCCTCAGCTCTTGTGCACCTGGTCGCCAGGTTGAACAGCTCCTAAGATGTGCAGAGATCCTCATGGATGGCCAGCTCTTCCTTCATCTTGACGTCGCGGACGCCGTCGGAAAAGGCGGAGATGATGGCCTCGTTCAAGACCTTGGGAATCTTGAGGCGGGTGCTGTTGAAGCGCTGGATGTACTTCTGGAGGGTCTCTCCTGGCTGTTGCTTGATGCGGCGTAGGTCGCCTGCGACCGGTGGGCGGTCACGAGTGCCCTGGAAGTTGGCGACGAAGCGGTCACGCATCTCGTCCCAGGAGGAGATCGAGCCGTACTGTAGGTTCAGGAGCCAGGAGTGGGCCCCATCCTTGAGATCCATGGGAAACCAGTTCGCCATGACCTTCTCGTCGCCGTTGGCCGCTTCGATGCTCAACTCATAGAGCTGCAGGAACTCCGCGAGGTCGGCGGTGCCGTCGTACCATGGAGGCAGATCTGGCTTGAACTTGCCTGGCCAGGCAATGCTACGCAACTCAGGGGTGAAGGCGCGACAGCCTGCCGTGGTTGCCGGGGCCCACCTCAGGGCGGAGCTTGGTCTTGGCGAGGTCCGCGCTGCGCCACTGCAGGCGGCGCGCGGTCTCGACTAGGTGGCGCGAGGAGCGCTGGTGCGGCTTCTCGCTGTCGCGGGACTTCTTGGCAGCTCCTTTCTTCATGCGCGGGCGCCGGGCGTGGCGGATCGCGTCGCGGAGGCGCGTGCCTTGGCGCCAAGGCACTATCTTGGGGTCGAGGTGGTGGAGGCGCGCCACGGGCCCCATTGCCCACAGCCTGCTGAGGGGGAGGCAGAGAGTGAGACGGTGCCGGAGAGCCCCCCGCGGCATGGACGAGATCGGCGACGCGGCCGAGCCACTCTTCATAGACGTCGTCTACAGGGCGGTAACGCGGGAGCTCGTTTGCCGTGATGAGCATAGCCCGCGCCTCCAGGGAGTGCGGTGCGCGTGAGACGAAGAGCCAGCAGGAGCGAGTGATGGAGTAGCGGTGCGGCCGTCCTGCCGCACCGAAGGATGTTGCGAGGACGCCTGCTGCTCGTTTCCCACCGGGCCGATGGCTGCGTTGGCGGCGGAGGATGGAGATCGACGAGGCGGCCCACCGACGGGTGCCGTCTGAGCGACGCAGGCGGCGAGGGCGGCCCGACGCTCAGCTCGAGCACGGCGAGCGTCTGCCATGGAGACGACGGGGCGATGGAGCGACAGAGAGGAAGCTACGGCGCACCCCTACCCGGCGTGCCAAATGTCGGGGTTGGGGTCCCGGCATACCCTTAAGGTTCGGACACTGGGGTGCGCGCGAAGTCTATCCCTCCAACCGATCTACGCTCTAGCTTGCTAGGATCACGCGGACGAACTCGACGAACTCACAACACAGATGGACACAAGATTTATACTGGTACGGGCCACCGTTGCGGTGTAACACCCTACTCCAGTGTGGTGGTAGTGGATTGCCTCTTGGGCTGATGATGAACAATACAAGGGAAGAACGGCCTCCTGAGGTTGAGGCGTTCTTGGGCTCAGTGAGCTTGTGTGCGAGGGTGGTCTCTCTCGAGCCCAGTTGTCTCCTCGAGCTAAGTTGTTCTCTCTCGAGCCCAGTTGTGTCCTTGAGCTAAGTTGTTCTCTCTCGAGCCCCGTCGTTTTCTCCACTGTGGTGGCTAATCCTATTTATAGAGGCCCTGGTCCTCTTCCCAAATATCGAGCGAGAAGGGAGCCGACAATGGCGGGCTAATTTGAAGGGGGGTAGCTAGTACAAGCTATCTTGACAAAAGTAGTCTTTGCCTGCACAAAATTCTGGTGGTGACATTGTTCCGGGCTCCATGATGACCTCCGTCTTGCAGTCCTTGGTCTTGATCTTGTTGCACCGAAATGGCAACCTTTGCCTGATACCTCGGTACTCCGCGGCTGCGCTTGCCCCCTTTGCACCAAAGAGGAAACAAGGACGCTGTGCGCGCTGGCGCCCGCCTGGTGTTGATCGTCATGGCTCACGTCACGAAAGCCTTGTGAGGTTTGCCCCGCCTTGATATCTCTGCTCCTCGTGAGCCTGCCCAACTAGGCCACCCCGGAGGAGGTCTTGCGTCATCTGCCTCGTGAGGCTTGGCTCCTCGCGAGGGTCTTGAGTGCTTTGCTGGTGAAGATGGGCCATACGGCCTGCTGGCTCAGCCACGCCGCGGGCCGCAGGCAGGCAAGTCTGGGGACCCCCGTTCCAAGAACGCTGACAGACCCATCCGTTATCTTAGCACGATGATCGTTTAGTTTGTTGCTATTGCTTTCTCCATAACTATACATGTTCCTATGACTATGAGATCATGCAACTCCCGAATACCGGAGGAACACTTTGTGTGCTACAAAACGTCACAACGTAACTGGGTGATTATAAAGGTGCCCTACAGGTGTCTCCGATGGTGTTTGTTGAGTTGGCATGGATCAAGATTGGGATTTGTCACTCTGTTTGTCGGAGAGGTATCTCTGGGCCCTCTCGGTAATGTACATTACTATAAGCCTTGCAAGCAATGTAGCTAATGAGTTAGTTATGGGATGTAGCATTACGGAATGAGTAAAGAGACTTGCCATTAATGAGATTGAACTAAGTATTGAGATACCGACGATCGAATCTCGGGCAAGTAACATACCGATGACAAAGGGATCAACGTATATCATTATGCGGTTTGACCGATAAAGATCTTCGTAGAATATGTAGGAACCAATATGAGCATCCAGGTTCCGCTATTGGTTATTGACAAGAGACATGTCTTGGTCATGTCTACATAGTTCTCGAACCCGTAGGGTTCGCATGCTTAACGTTCGATGACAATCGATATTATGAGTTTATGTGTTTTGATGTGCCGAAGGTAGTTCGGAGTCCCGGATTTGATCATGGACATGACAAGGAGTCTCGAAATGGTTGAGACATAAAGATTGATATATTGGATGACTATGTTTGGACATCGGAAGGGCTCCGAGTGAAGTTCGGGCATATACCGGAGTACGGGGGGGTTACCGGAACCCCCCGGGGAGTTTAATGGGCCTTGTGGGCCTTAGTGGAAAGAGAGGAGGGGCTGCTAGGGCAGGCTGCATGCCCCTCCCCCTCTGGTCCGAATTGGACTAGGAAGGGGGGGGGTGGCGCCCCCCTTTCCTTCTCCCTCTTTCCTCCTTCCTTCTCCTACTCCTACTATATGGAAAGGGGGGAGAATCCTACTCCCGATGGGAGTAGGACTCCCCATGGTGCGCGCCATAGGAGGGCCGGCCCTCCCCCTCCTCCACTCCTTTATATACGGGGGAGGGGGCACCCCATAGACACACAAGTTGATCATTGATCTTTAGCCGTGTGCGGTGCCCCCCTCAACCATAATCCACCTCGGTAATATCGTAGCGGTGCTTAGGCGAAGCCCTGTTCCGGTAGCAACACCATCACTGTCATCACGCCGTCATGCCGACGAAGCTCTCCCTCGAAGCTCTACTGGATCGTGAGTTCGCGGGACGTCACCGAGCCAAACGTGTGCAGATTGCGGAGGTGCCATATCTTTGGTACTAGATCGGTCGATCGTGAAGACGTACGACTACATCAACCGCGTTGTCATAATGCTTCCGCTTACGGTCTGTGAGGGTACGTAGACAATACTCTCCCCTCTCGTTGCTATGCATCACCATGATCTTGCGTGTGCGTAGGATTTTTTTGAAATTACTGCGTTCCCCAATAGAAACCCACCAGCCACAAGGGGCTGGTGCGCCCCCGTATGGGCCGTCCTAGGAGGAGAAGGAAAGAGGGGAAGGCAAAGGAAAGAGAGGAATAGGGTTCCCCCTTCCTTCCCTCTCCCTCCCTCTTTCCTTCCCCCTCTGACAAACTTGACAGGGGGGTGCGGCCGAGGGGAGGACCCCAAGTAGGATTCGGCCTACCTGGGGCGCCTCCTGGCAGCCTCCCCTCGCCCTCCCACCTATATATATGTGGCAGGGGGGCTAGCACACGCCAGACAATTGCCTAGCCGTGTGCGGAGGCCCCCTCCACCATTTACACCCCGATCATATTTTCGTAGTGCTTAGGCGAAGCCCTGCGAAGATCACTTCACCATCACCGTCACCACACTATCGTGCTGACGGAACTCATCTACTACCTCGACATCTTGCTGGATCAAGAAGGCGAGGGACATCAACGAGCTGAACGTGTGCAGAACATGAAGGTGTCGTGCGTTCAATACTTGATCGGTTGAAGCGCGAAGAACTTTGACTACATCATCCGCGTTGTGAAATGCTTCCGCTTACGGTCTACGAGGGTACATAGACACACTATCCCCCTCGTTGCTATGCATCTCCATTGATAGATCATTGCGTGTGCGTTGATTTTTTGTTTTCCATGCAACGATTGCCAACAATATTTTGTATCACGTGTTTAGTTTGGAGTTTTGCATGTAGTTTAGATGGTCTAGAGAAGTGTACATGGCCCATGGTGCTTCAATTGTGCGCGCGAAGGAGGCGAGATGGTCGGTTGTTGTGTGATGCAATGAGCACAGCGAGATGCTGAAGATGCCATGTGATCCGGCGATGCCATGAGAAGTGACAAGACGCGACAGACGCTGGTGCGTGACTGGCTGTGGTACAAGTTAAGCCGGCTGATCCAGCAAGGTTTGGTCCATTGTGTTGATATCCTTTAATGCGTTGGGTTAGATTCAATCTACAAGCTAAATAGATATGGTAGGGCTAAGAGAACCCGTTAGTTGGTTAGTGATGTCTACTACACAACCTTCTTCTTGTAGACGTTGTTGGGCCTCCAAGTGCAGAGGTTTGTAGGACAGTAGCAAATTTCCCTCAAGTGGATGACCTAAGGTTTATCAATCCGTGGGAGGCGTAGGATGAAGATGGTCTCTCTCAAACAACCCTGCAACCAAATAACAAAGAGTCTCTTGTGTCCCCAACATACCCAATACAATGGTAAATTGTATAGGTGCACTAGTTCGGCAAAGAGATGGTGATACAAGTGCAATATGGATAGTAGATAATGGTTTTTGTAATCTGAGAAATATAAAAACAGCAAGGTAACTAATGATAAAAGTGAGCGTAAGCAGTATTGCAATGCTAGGAAACAAGGCTTAGGGTTCATACTTTCACTATTGCAAGTTCTCTCAACAATAATAACATAATTGGATCATATAACTATCCCTCAACATGCAACAAAGAGTCACTCGAAAGTCACTAATAGCGAAGAACAACCGAAGAGAGTATGGTAGGGTACGAAACCACCTCAAAGTTATCCTTTCTGATCGATCTATTCAAGAGTCCGTAGTAAAATAACATGAAGCTATTCTTTCCGTTCGATCTATCATAGAGTTTGTACTAGAATAACACCTTAAGATACAAATCAACCAAAACACTAATGTCACCTAGATACTCTAATGTCACCTCAAGTATCTGTGGGTATGATTATATGATATGCATCACACAATCTCAGATTCATCTATTCAAACCAACACAAAGAACTTCAAAGAGTGCCCCAAAGATTCTACCGGAGAGTCAAGACGAAAACGTGTGCCAACCCCTATGCATAGGTTCATGGGCGGAACCCGCAAGTTGATCACCAAAACATACATCAAGTGGATCAATAGAATACCCCATTGTCACCACGGGTATCCCACGCAAGACATACATCAAGTGTTCTCAAATACTTAAAGACTCAATCCGATAAGATAACTTAAAAGGGAAAACTCAATCCATTACAAGAGATTAGAGGGGGATAAACATCATAAGATCCTACTATAATAGCAAAGCTCGCGATACATCAATATTGTATCACCTCAAGAACACGAGAGAGAGATCAAACACATAGCTACTGGTACATACCCTCAGCCCCGAGGGTGGACTACTCCCTCCTCATCATGGAGAGCGCCGGGATGATGAAGATGGCCACTGGAGAGGGATTCCCCCCTCCGGCAGGGTGCTGGAACGGGTCTAGATTGGTTTTCGGTGGCTACGGAGGCTTCTGGCGGCGGAACTCCCGATCTATTGTGCTCCTCGAAGTTTTTAGGGTATATGGATATATATAGGAGGAAGAAGTACGTCGGTGGATCTCCGGGCTGTCCACGAGGCAGGGGGGCGCGCCCAGGGGGGTGGGCGCCCCCACCCTCGTGGGCAGCCCGGGACTCTCCTGGTCCATCTCCGATACTCCGTGGGCTTCTTCTGGTCCAAAAATAAGTTCCGTGATGTTTCAGGTCAATTCGACTCCGTTGGATTTTCCTTTTCTACCATACGCTAAAACAAGGAAAAAAACAGAAACTGGCACTGGGCTCTGGGTTAATAGGTTAGTCCCAAAATAATATAAAAGTGCATAATAAAGCCCATAAACATCCAAAACAGATAATATAATTGCATGGAACAATCAAAAATTATAGATACATTGGAGACGTATCAGTTAGCTAGTTAGATGCACGCATGAGTTGTTAGCCAGTGGTGCATGCACGTCCTATAGAGATTCTAGGAGAGATGGCATTGTGTGGGAATTGGCTATGTAAGTGTTGGACGTGGCCGTGCTTGTAGCTTGGGAGTGGTTAGTGGCCGATGTGGCCGTGACTATGTGCTTGCGTTAGTCTCTATATAAGAGATCACTGGTACAACGAGGTGCTATACAAACGGTTTTTAACCCCTTTTCGCGACGGCATTTGGACCATCGCCTAGTGAGTGTGGGCGATAGGGGGTCCTTCCCACATGAACCAGAAACCGTCGGGGATATGCCCTCCTGGCACACACGCTCGGTAAAATGAGGTCGTGTGCGACCGGCGAGCTCTTAAATACGGTTATACGTACAATAATGCTAAAAATACAATTATACAAGCGAAATCATTTTCGGTCGCAAGATGGACTAACGCAAACAGTTTTCAAGAGAACGTCGTGTGTGATTGTTCATTTATCCAACACGGTTTTTTCCTAGAAACTGTATGCGTTGCCTGAGGTCATCACCCATGGTGTTTCCTGAATAACCATTTGCAATAGAAAACCCAATTAGTAGGCTAATTGCCCTGTTATTAATAATCCATTTATTAATCTAATTGACATTCATATTAAGCACATAATATATTTCCTTTCCATATTAAGGAAGCGGGATTTCATAATTGAAATACATCAGAGTACAACATGCTATAGCTTCAGCACTCGGCTACCCCATTACACAACTGCACCAGCACCAAGTTTCACATGCAACATCTAGAACCTTTAGAAATTAGCATCATAGATGGTACATAGAAAGATGCATCTCATCTAGAAAACTGCTAAAGCAGAAGGCGAATATTGAGCCTTCATTCATGTTGAAGGTCTTTGCAACTTTAGGACAGTGCATGTGGATGATTGACCGTCCGTCCTTCGTCCTCTTCAGGAACACTTCAATATTGAACCATGGGTGTTGTATGAAAACCTTCCTCGCCTCCCGACCATAGAGGTGGTTTGAGAGGTAATCATCAGCGAACTGCTTTGGAAAGGCTTGAAAACAAGGATGTGCATAAATATCTTCTCTATATTGGAAATGGGGCAAAGGAATAAAAAATCCAAGGTATAATAGTTAGTACTATCTTGTAGTTAACTGATGTCTTCGTCATTGTGTAGACAAAGATCTTGTTGTTTTTTGTCGCTAATTTCTTTATCCTAACAATCTTTCTGAGTTTATTGACTTGATTGATATTCATGGATAACTCCATATGCAAAAAGGGTCGAACAGTGGGTCAAAACCTCTGACAACAGGACCTACATGTGCAAGACCAAATTGTTAAAAACCTAAATATTAGAATGGTTCCTGCAATTGCACAATAATGTGCTATTAGACAATGGACCATGCACATGCTAACCTCGATTGTAAACCTCAGTGCTTCCCATTGTTTCCCTGCAACACATATAAGGTAGTTAGTCATCAGGTTAAGTAAGGGTTCACATGCTATCAGTAAAATATGTTGATGAAAAATAAGCACATTGCAGATTCATCAGATTAATTCAAGCCACATGGAAAACCCATTTATCCAAACCAAGCATGATTAATAACTAGGAAATATAGCACTTGTATATGTTTCTCATGTATTAAGTGCAGCAAAATTCGATTTATTCCTCACATGCACAACAATACAAAATTCTACCCACGACAATTGATCATCACATTGCAGAATTGAACCAAGCAGTTAACTAAACACCACAACAAATGAACCAAACATTAACTGAGCACCACATTGCACAATATAACATACTCCTAATAGAAGATCAGATAGTTAACCAAACCAAGCATGCTTAACAACTCAGAAGTATAGCAATTGTATTTGTTTCTCATGTATTTAGTACAGCCAAATTCGATTTATTTCTCACATGGTATACAATAACAGAATGCACCCACAACAATTGAACATCACATTGCAGAATTGAATCAAGCAGTTAACTAAACACCACAACAAATGAACCAAATGTTAACTGAGAACCACATTGCACAATATAACATACTCCTAATAGAAGATCAGACAGTTAACCAAACCAAGCATGCTTAACAACTTGGAAATATAGCAATTGTATTTGGTTCTCATGTATTTAGTACAGCCAAATTCGATTTATTTCTCACATGGTATATAATAACAGAATGCAGCCACAACAATTGAACACCACATTGCACAATTGAACCAAACAGTTAACTAAACACCACAATAAATGAACCAAACGTTAACTGAGCACCACATTGCACAATGTATAACATACTCGAAGATCAGACAGTTAACCAAACCAAGCATGCTTGACAACTTGGAAATGTAGCAATTGTATTTGTTTCTCATGTATTTTGTAAAGAAAAATTCGATTTATTTCTTACATGGAAGACAATACAAAATTGCACCCTGAAGAATTGAACATCACATTTGTAGAATTGAACTAAAAAATTAACTGAACACGACAACTAATTAACCAACAGTTAATAAGTGAGCACCACATTGCACGACATATAAAACATATACACTAGAGCAACAGATTGCATGGTAAAAGTAGATAGCACAATTCACTAGAATTTGTTAAGGAAATGCAGTAGCTAGCAAACAGAACATGGGTCCTTATAGTGAGCTAATAAGACAAGCTACTCCTCATTGTCGAAGATATCAATGACGATTGGCTCCTTGGACATGGAAGAGGGTGAGGCCTCCGCATCGTGGGTGCCCCCGTCGTAGTGGTGAGTTGCCTGAGCCGCTTCGGGCAACAACCTGCTGGCTCTCGAGATGAGGTAAGCATGTGCACGCTTAGAAAACACCTCGTAGTCTTTGTTGAAGGCACCGAGGGTGGCCTCGAGAAAATGCCATGAACTATCATTTATAGCAGCCAACCGCATCACGGCATCGGTGCGCGAGGCGTCGATGGTGGCCTCGACGGTGAGGTGCTCCTCCAAGATCTAGGGGTCGGCACGAATGGCAGCCATCGCGACCTCATCCGCGCGTGCGGCTGCCATTTGCTTCTCCGCTGCCAAATGCTCCTTGAGATCCTGGCTATACTGCATGCAACATGGCTTAGGTCGGTGCTTATTTGGTGGAGGGGTCAGTGATTTGGGTGGAAGGTGTCGCGCCAGTGGTTGGGGCATGTGGGATGTGGAAGGAGGAGGAGGATGGGGGTCAGGTGTGGATTACCTGCCTGGATAGGCGAGGCCGAGCAGCGTGAAGGAGGGTCATCGGCGAGGAGGTGGCGCTGCAAGCAAGGAGTGAAGGTTTCAACTTGGAAAAGGAAGGCGAAAACAGGGAAAATGTGGCTTTTGGTAAGGGGGAGGGGGCGGGAAGGTAGATATTTCCACGGAAGCCGAAAATTTTGAATCGCTCCAGTGAAAAAACTGGCGCGCAAAGTGTCATTAGACGGTGCTCTAGGATATTTTGTACTACACCTCACACGGTTGGTGATAATAAACTGTGTGGGATCTAATGATTTTTCATCTTGATTTGGATTACATAATGGGGTCACAGCGGCAATGGACGGTGTTTGAATTTCTAGAACTTTTATCTGCAGTGAACATGGAACTATATGTGTGTCATAAAAGAATTAAAATTATTCAGGGTTCATTTGGACATTTTATACATTAAATTGGTTTTCTAGCCATTTCAGGTGCACAATTCAAAATTAAACTACATGCACATGCTCTGGTGCAACAACATGGGTTGTAAAATCATATATGTGTCCATGGGTTTATGCTTATGTCCCATGCAAGAAATGGGGATGAATTTCGGGGATCGTTTGGGTATTTTTATACATTAACTGAGTTTTCTAGGCATTTATGTGCATAATTCAAAATTGAACTACATGCACATGCTCCAGTCCATAAAAATGGGTTGCAAAATCAAATGTTTGTCCTTGGTTGCAATCTTAGGTCACATGCAAGAAATGAGAATGAATGTCAAAGACCTTGACACTGTTGCTCGGCCGCTAACATTGAGATACATGGTTTTAAAATTCTAGTAAATCAAAAACTCATCTAAAATTCATGAAACTTGACATGATATCATGGAACAGCATCGACATGTCATGGTAAAAATATTGTCTCATTTGGGGCAGGTTTGGGTATAAGCTTCTCTCAAACCAGAGCTTCTCTCACAACAAGCTTGATGGTTTGGGTAGGGAACGTGCTGATACGTCTCCAACGTATCTATAATTTTTGATTGCTCCATGCTATATTATCTTCTGTTTTGGACATTATTGGGCTTTATTATTCACTTTTATATTATTTTTGGGACTAACCTATTAACCCAAGGCCCAGCCCAGAATTGTTGTTTTTGGCCTATTTTAGAGTTTCACAAAAAAAGAATATCAAACGGAGTCCAAACGGAATGAAACGTTCGGGAACGTGATTTTCAGAACAAACATGATCCAGGAGACTTGGACCCTACGTCAAGCAACCAACAGGGAAGCCACGAGGTAGGGGGCGCACCTACCCCCCCAGGCGCGCCCTCCACCCTCGTGGGTCCCCTGTTGCTCCACCGACGTACTCCTTCCTCCTATATATACCTACGCACCCCAAAACGATCAAAAACGGAGCCAAAATCCTAATTCCACCGCCATAACTTTCTGTATCCACGAGATCCCATCTTGGGGCCTGTTTCGGAGCTCCGCCGGAGGGGGCATCGATCACGGAGGGCTTCTACATCAACACCATAGCCTCTCCGATGATGTGTGAGTAGTTTACCTCAGACCTTCAGGTCCATAGTTATTAGCTAGATGGCTTCTTCTCTCTTTTTGGATCTCAATACAAAGTTCTCCCCCTCTCTCGTGGAGATCTATTCGATGTAATCTTCTTTTGCAGTGTGTTTGTTGAGACCGATGAATTGTGGGTTTATGATCAAGTTTATCTATGAACAATATTTGAATCTTCTCTGAATTCTTTTATGTATGATTGGTTATCTTTGCAAGTCTCTTCGAATTATCAATTTGGTTTGGCCTACTAGATTGATCTTTCTTGCAATGGGAGAAGTGCTTAGCTTTGGGTTCAATCTTGCGGTGTCTTTTCCCAGTGACAGTACGGGCAACAAGGCACGTATTGTATTGTGGCCATCGAGGATAACAAAATGGTTTTTTTATCATATTGCATGAATTTATCCCTCTACATCATGTCATCTTGCTTAAAGTGTTACTCTGTTCTTATGAACTTAATACTCTAGATGCATGCTGGATAGCGGTCGATGTGTGGAGTAATAGTAGTAGATGCAGGCAGGAGTCGGTCTACTTGTCTTGGACGTGATGCCTATATACATGATCATACCTAGATATTCTCATAACTATGCTCAATTCTGTCAATTGCTCAACAGTAATTTGTTCACCCACCGTAAAATACTTATGCTCTTGAGAGAAGCCACTAGTGAAACCTATGGCCCCCGGGTCTATCTTCCATCATATTAATCTTTCAACACTTAGTTATTTTCATTGCCTTTTATTTTCCTTTGCACCTTTATCATAAAAATACAAAAAATATTATCTTATCATATCTATCAGATCTCACTCTCGCAAGTGACCGTGTAGGGATTGACAACCCCTTATCGCGTTGGTTGCGAGGATTTATTTGTTTTGTGTAGGTGCGAGGGACTTGCGCGTAGCCTCCTACTAGATTGATACCTTGGTTCTCAAAAACTGAGGGAAATACTTACGCTACTTTGTTGCATCACCCTTTCCTCTTCAAGGGAAAACCAACACAGTGCTCAAGAGGTAGCAAGAAGGATTTCTGGCGCCGTTGCCGGGGAGGTCTACGCAAAAGTCAACATACCAAGTACTCATCACAAACCCTTATCTCCCGCATTACATTATTTGCCATTTGCCTATCGTTTTCCTCTCCCCCACTTCACCCTTGCCGTTTTATTCGTCCTCTCTCTCTCTATCCTCCCTCTCTTTCTCTATTTGCCTCTTTTTTGCCTGTTCCTCGTTTGCTTGTGTGTTGGATTGCTTGCTTGTCACGATGGCTCAAGATAACACTAAATTGTGTGACTTTACCAATACCAACAACAATGATTTTATTAGCACTCCGATTGCTCCTCTTACCGATGTTGAATCTTGTGAAATGAATGTTGCCTTGCTGAATCTTGTCATGAAAGATCCGTTTTTCGGCCTTCCTAGTGAAGATGCCGCTAACCATCTAAATAGCTTTGTTGATTTGTGTGATATGCAAAAGAAGAAAGATGTGGACAATGATATTGTTAAGTTGAACCTATTTCCTTTTTTGCTTAGAGATCATGCTAAAGCTTGGTTTTCGTCTTTGCCTAAACATAGTATTGATTCTTGGAATAAGTGCAAAGATGCTTTTATCTCTAAGTATTTTCCTCCCGCTAAGATCATCTCTCTTAGAAACGATATTATGAATTTTAAGCAACTTGATCATGAACATGTTGCACAAGCTTGGGAGAGGATGAAATTAATGATACATAATTGCCCAACACATGGTTTGAATTTGTGGATGATTATACAAATTTTTTATGCCGGATTGAATTTTGCTTCTAGAAATCTTTTAGATTCGGCCGCGGGAGGCACTTTTACGGAAATCACTTTAGGAGAAGCTACTAAACTCCTAGATAATATTATGGTTAATTATTCTAAATGGCACACTGAAAGATCTACTAATAAAAAAGTGCATGCGATAGAAGAAATTAATGTTTTGAGTGGAAAGTTGGATGAACTTATGAAATTATTTTCTACTAAGAGTGTTTCTTCGTATCCTAATGATATGCCTTTGTCTAATTTGATTGAGTATAATAATGAATCTATGGATGTGAATTTTGTTGGTAGGAATAATTTTGGTAACAACGCGTATAGAGGAAACTTTAATCCTAGGCCTTATCCTAATAATTTCTCTAATAATTATGGTAATTCCTACAACAATTCTTATGGAAATTTTAATAAGATGCCCTCTGAATTTGAGGCTAGTGTTAAGGAATTTATGAATTCACAAAAGAATTTCAATGCTTTTCTTGAAGAGAAATTGCTTAAAGTTGATGATTTGGCTAGGAACGTTGATAGAATTTCTCCTGATGTTGATTCTTTAAAACTTAGATCTATTCCTCCTAATCATGATATCAATGAGTCTCTCAAAGCCATGAGAATTTCCATTGATGAGTGCAAAGAAAGAACCACTAGGATGCGTGCTAAGAAAGATTCCTTTATAAGAGCGTGTTCTTCTAGTTTCCATGATAATAAAGATTAAGATCTAAAAGTTATTGATGTGTCCCCTATTAAATCTTTGTTTTTCAATATGAATCTTTATAATGATGGGACTGAATATGATCCACCTTTACCTAGAAGGCGTTCCAAAAATTCGAAGTTTTTAGATCTTGATGCTAAAATTGATAAAAGTGGGATTGAAGAGATCAAAACTCTAGATGTTAATGAACCTAATATTTTGTATTTCAAGGAATTTAATTATGATAGCTGCTCTTTGATAGATTGTATTTCCTTGTTGCAATCCGTGCTAAATTCACCCCATGCTTACAGTCAAAATAAAGCTTTTACCAAACATATCGTTGATGCTTTGATGCAATCTTATGAAGAAAAACTTGAGTTGGAAGTTTCTATCCCTAGAAAACTTTATGATGAGTGGGCAGAAACTATTAAAATTAAAATTAAAGATCATTAATGCTATGCTTTGTGTGATTTGGGTGCTAGTGTTTCCATGATTCCAAAGACTTTATGTGATTTGTTAGGTTTCCGTGATTTTGATGATTGCTCTTTAAACTTGCACCTTGAGGATTCCACTATTAAGAAACCTATGGGAAGAATTAATGATGTTCTTATTTTTGCAAATAGGAACTATGTGCCCGTAGATTTTATTGTTCTTGACATAGATTGCAATCCTTCATGTCCTATTATTCTTGGTAGACCTTTCCTTAGAACGATTGGTGCAATTATTTATATGAAGGAAGGAAATATTAGATTCCAATTTCTGTTAAGGAAAGACATGGAACACTTTCCTAGAAAGAAAATTAAATTGCCTTATGAATCTATTATGAGATCCACTTATGGATTGCCTACCAAATATGGCAATACCTAGATCTATCCTTGCTTTTTATGCCTAGATAGGGGCGTTAAACGATAGCGCTCGTTGGGAGGCAACCCAATTTTATTTTTATTCCTTGCTTTTTGCTCCTGTTTAGTAATAAATAATTTATCTAGCCTCTGTTTTGGTTGTGTTTTTTGTGTTTAATTAGTGTTTGTGCCAAGTAGAACCGTTGGGAAGACTTGGGGAAAGTCTTGTTAATCTTGCTGTAAAGAAACAGAAACTTTAGCGCTCACGAGAACTGCTGCCATTTTTATTTGGAAAGTGATATTTAGTTAATTCTTTTTGCAGATTATTAATAGATAAATTCCTCACGTCTAGCAATTTATTTTAGAATTTTTGGGGTTGCATATCTTGCTCTAGATACAGATTACTACAGACTGTTCTGTTTCTGATAGATTTTGTTTTTCGTGTGTTGTTTGCTTATTTTGATGAATCTATGGCTATAAAAATAGTTTATAAACCATAGAGAAGTTGGAATAAAGTAGGTTTAACACCAATCTCTACTCCTAATGGAGGAGTCCGTACGTCATTCATTCATTCGCTCGCATCGATCGACCTCCCCCACCGATTTTTTTCCATCGATCGACCTCCCCCACCGATTTTTTTTCCAAATAAAACGTTTGAGTCCACCTCCTCTTCCACATGGAAAAAAGGGAGGAAATCACCTATGTTTTTGGTTTCCTTTCACGGTCTCCATCCTATCCAGACCCGCCCTCACCCCTGAACCTCTCCAAACCACCTCCACCCAGATCTCCACAACCCCCTGATCCTCTCCTAAACCACTCCGGCGAGCCCTCCCATGGCCACCTCGACACCGTGAGATTCGGGGTGGCGGAATCGAGAGATTATCATGGAGTGCAGGTCGTTGTGTGACTGCATGGTGACGCCCGGCTGAAGCATCGAGATGGAGGACACGACCGCCGTTGTGTTGTGCTTTACTGGTGTGCCCGTGAGCCTGCTCCCTAGGCGCCGCAACGGGTTGGGTCTCACCGCTGCCATGGTCCTCCTCCAGTGCTCCTCTTGATCTTGTTCAACAGCCATGGAGGCGCCGATGTACGCCAGGTCTAGAAACCATTGGACTGTGTTCTGATGGTCTATGCCTTTTGTGTCATTGTGCAGGAGTTGAACTACTGCCGTGGGAGGCTGCACGTCATGCTAAGCAATCGTCCTGAGCAAGCAGTTGAGGCTACACCAGCTAAGGATCCGGTGGAAGCCGATTCACCTCTGCTGATCTGAGAAAGAATAATGGGAAGGTAAGTCTGTAAGCATTGAAATTTTCTATACTTTCTATGACGATGCAATCTACCTTCTACATGTAAATAGAATATCGCATATCGGTAATAATATCTTTGTAGTGTAGTTTGCATAATGGGGAAGCTTGTACTAATTGGCTGCTTACCGTGACACCAACATATGTGCTTTCTCCGCTTTGTGTTTCTGTTATTGTGATGAATAACTGATGTGCGTTGGCAGGAGGTGATGAGGGATCCGCAGATCGCTGGCGATGGGTTCACCTATGAGGCGGAGGCGATGAAGGAGTGGCTCGGGAGCGGACATGACACATCCCCGATGAGCAACATCAAGCTCCCCACCGACGAGCTCATGCCCAACCACGCACTCCGCGGTGCCATACAAGAGTGGTGACACACGAGGCCTAGCACCTTCCATCGGTACCAATGATATATGAGAAATTCAGATTGTTCCAACCATGCATGATTAGCATTTAGCAGGAAAGCTTCCCGGTGTGAATTTTTGTAGCGACCCGACCCGAATGGATCAAGTGCTCTGTGCTCAGGTGTCATCCCTGGATCAGTAATGCTGACACCACACAGTACATCGAAGGATTTATAGTAGAGTGGCAATCACACACTTATTACATCGTTGTCTCAAAGAGAACTTATTACAATAAATATGGCTTAAGGCCATCTAATAACGATGACAGCGGAAGACTCGGAAGATAAAAGGGTCCATCAACTCCAACGGCATCATTGAGTATAGAACCACGACCTAAAAGCACCTTACTCGTCGTCTGAAAAGTCTGCAACATGAAAGTTGCAGCCCGAAAACGGGCCAGCACATGGAATATGCTGGCAATGTAACACATAGAGAGTAATGGAATGAAACAGATATACTATATGCATATATGGCTGGTGGAAAGCTCTATGGTTACAGTTTTGCGTGAAGCCAGTTTTTCCCTACTGCAAAGGAATAAATTTATTTAACTATCATGGTGGTTGTTAAACATCGAGAATGGTTGACAGCATTCCGATCCCAATTAAGTGAATAATTAAAACCCAACAACATTAATTAGAAGTAACATGTTGAGATTCACATGATATTCAAGTACTAGATACTCAAGTTGTCCATAACCGGGGACACGGCTAATCATGATTAGTTTATACACTCTGCAGAGGTTTGCGCACTTTTCCCCACATGACTCGATCGCCTCCGTTTGTTTTCTCGCACTACATGGTGTTTGAGAAACGGATGACCGAGACATAGTCTTTCAGAAGTGCTAGCACCTTACATGTGGGGTAGACCGTACCACCTACAACCCCTACATCTGCTAGTCCACCTCGTAAGAGTTTGCACAACTTAGTCAACTATGCCAGAGCCCATAGTAGCATGTGGCTGCACACGGAAGTTTCTAGCATGAATTATCTTATGATCCCTTTGAGCCTGGGTGGCGGTCCGAAAAAAATAGGCAAGTCCTGATAGACATCAGGTGCCTCAATCCACCCAGATGTGTGTTTAAGTTGCCACCTTAGATAAACCATTAATTAACAATACTCACATCTGTCATGGATATCACTCACCCAATCCACGTCTACTAGCATAGCATGGCATAATAAGCAAACGTAGAAGTAACTCCCAAAGGTTTCATAATAATACAGGTGATAGGTACTACCTCATCTACTTCCCATCCCACAGTTTAATTAGATCCTAATCATGCAATGTGAGAGGATTGATCTAATGCAATAAAACATGGGTTGTAGAAAAGGTATGATCAAAGTGTTACTTGCCTTGCTGATGATCCGTGAGACCTAGGGAATCGAAGTAACAAGCGGCGCAATCCGGGTGGTCTATCGCAGACATACAACAAGCACACAATAAGTACTCATCTAATGCACAGGTAAAACTCGAACAAGAGAACGAACCAGAGAGTTCAACTTAAGAACTCCGGTTGCAAAGAAAGAATGAACCAAACAAAGCAACGGAAAACCAAACGGTGGAAGAAAACAACTCGGTTCTAGCAAGTTGAAACTAGGTCAAAATTTTACTGTAGCAAAAACTTGTTCAAGTTGATTAGACAGAACGACGGTTTCAAAACGAAACTCCAGGCGCTTGAATCACCTGATTCTGATAAACGAGCGAGAAGAAAGACTAGAACGAAGGTCGGATCTGAGATCGCGATCGCGGAATAAATCCGACGAAAAGAAAGAGACGAATGGTTAAACGAACGGACGTCGTTAACCGGGGAAAAATCGGTGATCACGTTCGTAGAGACAAACGGTCCGAAAGAAGAACGAAAACCGATCTAGGGTTTCAAAAAAGACCGAAACAAAAAACGAAAGAAAACCGGAATGGTTTAGAAGAAAAACTGAACCGAGGGGAGAAAAAGAGACGCGGCGCGGGACAACCTCGGCGAGGCTCCGGCGAACGGCGGCGACGGCGGCTATAGGGCGGCAGCGGCGGCTATAGGGCGGCGGCGGCGGGTGAGGGGCGCGGGGTGGGGCGCGGCTAAGGAGGAGAGGGGCTTGGGATTGATGTGAGGAGAGGGGGGGTTTGGGGTGTATTTATATAGGTGGGGGGGATTACTTGGGGTAGGGGGCAAGCAAAAGAGGGAAAACAAAACAAGGAAAGGGGGGGGCTAACCGGCCTAGAGTCCCTCTGGGACTCGGCCTAGAGCGAGGGAGGCGGCGGCCTGGCGCTGCGCCTGGCGCACGCGCTGGCTGGGGAGGCGGCCGGTTGGCTGGGCCTTTGGCCCGGCTGGCCTTGGCCCTTCTTTTTTTTAAATAATTTCGCGCGCAGAAAACAAAGAAAAAGAACATCTAAACGAACTCCAAAATACCTAAAGTAAATTTTCTCCGACTCCTAAAAATGAGCCGAACAAAATGAACTTTACTCCAGACCTAGAATGCAATTTTTGAAAACGCGCATTTTTCCCTATCCAAATAAAAGCAAACGAAACTCCGGCAAAACCAAAATTTGACTTATTCATTAAATCTTCATTTTTCCTAACTTTGGGAAAGTCATATTATTCCCTCTCATTTTTTTGATATTGGAAAATAATTGAAGATGAAATAAATAAATCAAATGATCCTCTTTTCAAAATTTGAGAAAACTCAAATATGAAAATAACGAAATCTCCAACTCTCTCCGAGGGTCCTTGAGTTGCGTGAAATTTCTAGGATCGACCAAAATGCAAGAAAATATGCTATGCATGATGATCTAGTGTATAACATTCCAAATTGCAAATTTGGGATGTTACAAACCTACCCCCTTTAAGATGAATCTCGCCCTCGAGATTCGGGTTGGCTAGAAAATAGGTGAGGGTGGTCCTTGAGCAAATCTTCTTCTCTTTCCCAGGTGGCTTCATCCTCTGAGTGATGGTTCCACTGAACTTTGCAAAACTTGATAACCTTGCTGCGGGTAACTCTGCTGGCATAATCGAGAATCTTGACTGGCTTCTCCTCATACGTTAAGTCGTCCTTCAACTAAATCGCTTCGAGTGGCACGGTATCTCTTAGCGGTACCTCCGCCATCTCGGCGTGACATTTCTTCAGCTGAGAAACATGGAATACATCATGAACTCCTGACAGTCCCTCTGGTAATTCCAACTTATAAGCGACTTCTCCCATACGTTGAAAGATCTTATACGGTCCAACGAAACGCGGTGCTAACTTTCCCTTAACTCCAAAGCGCTTAACTCCTCGAAGTGGGGCTACTCGAAGGTAAACTCTGTCTCCGGTTTCATAAACTGTCTCCTTGCGTTTAGAATCTGCGTAGCTCTTCTGCCTGGACTGGGCTACCTTGAGCCTATGGTGAATCAACTTAACTTTCCGTTCAGACTCCTTAATCAAATCTGGTTCAAAGAATTGACGGTCTCCAACTTCGTCCCATGACAACGGTGTCCTGCACCTCCTTCCGTATAAAGCTTCGAAAGGTGCCATCTTCAAACTGGTTTGGTAACTGTTGTTATAAGAAAACTCCGCATACGGCAAAATCGTCCCAACTAGATCCATAATATAGTGCACAAGCTCTAAGCATATCTTCCAAAATCTGATTGACTCTCTCGGTCTGTCCATCCGTCTGCGGATGAAAAGCTGTGCTGAACTCTAGTCTGGTTCCTAAAGTTTCATGCAACTGATTCCAAAATTTTGAGGTAAATTGAGTTCCTCTATCTGATACAATACTCCTCGGAACTCCATGCAAACAAATGATTCTAGTCATGTATATCTTCGCCAACTTAGCACTGGTGTAAGTGGTCTTAACTGGAATGAAATGTGCTACCTTTGTCAATCGATCAACTACTACCCATATCGAGTCATAGCCTGCTTTCGTCCTGGGTAGTCCTGTGATAAAATCCATGCCTACCTTATCCCACTTCCATTCGGGTATCGGCAATGGTTGTAACAATCCTGCTGGCTTCTGATGCTCTGCCTTTACTCTCTGACATACGTCACAAACTGCTACATATGCTGCAATATCCTTCTTCATTCCGGTCCACCAGAATGTTTCCTTCAATTCCAAATACATCTTGGTATTCCCTGGGTGAATCGAATACGGTGAATCATGTGCCTCGTGCAAAATCAACTTCCTGATCTCCGGGTCATTTGGCACATAAACATGGTCCTCAAACCATAGGGTATCATGCTCATCCTCACGAAATCCCTTTGCTTTTCCTTCGCTCAATTTCTCTTTTATAGCAGCAATCTCCTTGTCATATTTCTGAGCTTCTCTGATTTTATCCATCAATGTTGACTGAATCTCCAATGCTTCTACATAGCCTCTCAGAACTATTTCCAAACATAGCTCACGAAGGTTTTCTGCTAACTCCTTTGGTACTTCTCCCGTCGTTAGAGTATTGACATGGCTCTTACGGCTCAATACGTCAGCTACTACATTAGCTTTTCCGGGATGGTAATGCAATCTCATGTCATAATCCTTGATGAGCTCCAACCATCTCCTTTGTCGGAGGTTCAACTCCTTCTGAGTGAAAATGTACTTCAAACTCTTGTGATCTGTGTACACACAATGATTTCCAATGAGGAAATGTCTCCATGTTTTCAATGCATGCACTATGGCTGCTAACTCCAAATCATGCGTGGCATAATTCAACTCATGAGGCTTCAGTTGTCGTGAAGCATACGAAACAACTCTCCCTTCCTGCATAAGCACTGCTCCAAGTCCTCGACGTGAAGCGTCGCAATACACCTCATAATCCTTGGTCTGATCTGGCAAAATCAATACTGGTGAGGTAACCAAGCGTTTCTTCAACTCCTGGAAACTAGCCTCACACTCCTCAGTCCATTTGAACTTAGTGTCCTTCTTCAACAACTCCGTCATAGGCTTCGCAATCTTTGAGAAATTCTCAATAAATCTCCGGTAGTATCCCGTGAGTCCAAGAAAACTCCGGATCTCTCCAACTGTCGTTGGTGATTCCCATTCGGTTACGGTCTCAACCTTAGTGGGGTCAACTGCTATACCTTCTCCAGATATAACGTGTCCGAGGAATCCAACTTCCTTCAACCAAAACTCACATTTGCTGAATTTGGCGTATAACTGATGTTCCCTTAGTTTCCCCAAAACCAAACGCAAATGTTCCTTATGCTCCTCTTCATTCTTTGAATAAACCAGGATGTCATCAATGAACACTACGACGAACTTATCCAAAAACTCCATAAACACTTTGTTCATCAGGTTCATAAAATAGGCAGGTGCGTTAGTCAATCCAAATGACATAACGGTATACTCATACAGTCCATAGCTCATGGTGAATGCTGTCTTAGGTATGTCTTGCTCCCGAATCTTCAATTGATGGTACCCTGATCGCAAATCGATCTTGGAAAACACTTTAGCTCCTTGCAACCGATCAAATAGATCATTGATCATTGGCAGTGGGTACTTGTTCTTGATGGTTACTTCATTCAATCCCCGATAATCTACAACCATCCTTAATGATCCATCCTTCTTTTCCACTAGAAATACGGGTGATCCCCAAGGCGAAGAACTTGGGCGAATGTAACCTTTATCCAATAACTCCTTAATCTGATTCTTAATTTCCACCAAATCCTTTGCTGGCATCCGGTACGGTCGCTTCGATATTGGGCCTGTACCTGGTAATAACTCAATCAAAAACTCAATGTCTCTATCCGGTGGCATGCCTGGTAATTCCTCAGGAAATACATTAGGAAAATCCTTTACCACTGGTACTTCTTCTTGCACAACTCCTGTTAGGCAGTTTACTTGTGTCCTTTTTGGCACATGCCGGGATACATACTTGATCCTTCGTCCTTCTGGTGTGGTAAGCAAAATTGACTTACTAGCACACTCAATATTCCCTTCATACTTTGATAACCAATCCATGCCTAATATCACATCCAATCCTCAAGATTCCAATACTATTAGGTTTGAGGGAAACACATAGTTACCAATCCTTAATGGTAACTGATCACACCATCGTCTAGCCATAAACTCCGCTCCTGGTGAGCTTACTAACATGGGTGACCTAAGGGCTTGGGTTGGCAGGTTATATTTATCCACAAATCCCCTTGATATGTATGAATGCGATGCACCAGTGTCGAAAAGAACAAGTGCAGTAAATGACTTAACCAGAAACTTACCGATTACTGCATCAGGCTGATCTTCAACCTCCTCCACATTAACGTGGTTCACCTGTCCCCTATTGAAAGGGTTCGGCTTTTTCCCAGAGCTTCCATTGCCATTTCCATTCTGGCCTTCAGGGCATTCATTGGCATAATGTCCGGTCTTGGAACACTTGAAACAGGTGACTTGACTCAGGTCTCTCTTGGTTGGGGTCGATGGGATGGTACGGTTCTGGCCGTTGCTTCCTCCATTCCCATTACCATTCTTGTGGCCATTATGGTTGTGCGAGCTACCTCCTCCATGGGTGTGCTGAAACTGAAATCCCGGTTTAGGGGCAAAACGGGGCTTCTGCGGCGCTCCAGAGTTATACTTCCCCTGTCCATACTTCCTCTTACGGTTTTCAATCTGCCGTTGCTTTCCTTCGATCATGATGGCACGATCTACCAACTCCTGGTAGTTGTTGAAACTCGCTACCATCAACTTCACGCTTAGTTCATCATTCAGTCCTTCCAGAAACTTCTCCTGCTTAGTTGCATCCGTAGCAACGTCATCTGGGGCATAACGTGCTAACTTGCTGAAATCGTCAACGTACTGGCCAACTGTCCTTCCTCCTTGGTGTAAGTTGCGAAACTCACGCTTCTTTATGGCCATAGCTCCTGCTGAAACATGGGCAGTGCGGAAAGCTTGCTGAAACTGATCCCATGTGACAGTGTCAACTGGGTAAGTGGCTGTGAAATTCTCCCACCATGCTGCCGCGGGTCTGTCAAGCTGGTGAGCGGCAAACTTCACTTTCTCACCATCCGTGCATCCTGCAGTGGTCAACTCCCTTCCTATCTTGCGGAGCCAATCATCTGCTACTACTGGCTCGGTGCTACTGGAAAACACCGGCGGATTCAGCCTAAGGAAATGGGCTAAGTGGTCAACAGGTGGTGGTGCTGGTGGGTTGTTGTTGTTGTTCTGTTGGTTCTGGACTAACATCTGCATCAATTGATTCTGCTGCTGGATCAACTGAGTGAGTTCCGGTGGGAATCCATTGTCACGCCTCGGAGGCATCTGAGGGTTTAGAAAAGACGAGAATTAAGAATAGAGTGAGGTCTAAAGGGAAAACACTACCCCAATGCACATGAGCAAATGCACACAAAATCACTTCATTCAATCAAACAAGGGCTTACAAACGCTCTAAAGCTATCGCAAAAGTGCTTGACTATATTGTGTTTACATGGGGGAATACTACTACTATCTGGTGGTCATCTAGAAATTTGAACCGGTGGAAAACTCCATGATATTTGCCCCAGCTTCGTCTTCAAAGTCGGGTTCACTTGGATCCGAATCGGTGTCGTCGATGATGATGTAGTTGTCTGGACATGTGACGTACTCGTCCTCCTCCTTGGATGCTAACTTCCTCTTGAGTTCTTCAATCTCCTGCTTAAGATCGCCATTGTGTCTCGCTAGAGCTACGATCTCGTCCATGTAGTCCTTGCGTGTAGACTTCAGTTCTCCTTCTAGCTCGATGATCCTTGCCTTTGCATTCTTCAACTCTATCATATCATTGCACATCTGGTTCTCGTGGCGTCGAATGTGCTGGTTTAACTCCTGGATGAAAGATGCAATGGATCTATCCTTCTTGGTGCTGACTAACTCCCATTGTTCATCTCGGCGTCCGCAAATCTGGTAGATAGTGTCCTTGAGGTCTTCTTGATAAACTTCTCCAATGCGTCCTATGGTGATATGAGTTGTCATGCTCTTCCCCAGACTCCAGGTTGGTGCATTGAAAACACTATCTATGGGCTTCGTGATTGGCGCGAATGTCCTTCCCGGGATGTGAGCTTGAATCTTCCAGCGCTCCTCTTCAGGCAGAGTGGCGTTGAAGGTTCCCGTGAAGCTTGGTAATCCAATGTTCAGGTACTTGGTGACTTCCTTTAGGTGAAATCCAAATGGTGTGCCTTCATCCGGTTGAGCGTACTTAATCTTCACGTTCGTCATCCTAAAAGAGTAGAAAAGATGAGGAGTTAGAAAATGAGAAGAGAATGGTGATCTATGGCTTTAACTTAGTGGTCGTGTCCTACAGTCAGCGTGTGCTCTGATACCATCTCTGTAGCGACCCGACCCGAATGGATCAAGTGCTCTGTGCTCAGGTGTCATCCCTGGATCAGTAATGCTGACACCACACAGTACATCGAAGGATTTATAGCAGAGTGGCAATCACACACTTATTACATCGTTGTCTCAAAGAGAACTTATTACAATAAATATGGCTTAAGGCCATCTAATAACGATGACAGCGGAAGACTCGGAAGATAAAAGGGTCCATCAACTCCAACGGCATCACTGAGTATAGAACCACGACCTAAAAGCACCTTACTCGTCGTCTGAAAAGTCTGCAACATGAAAGTTGCAGCCCAAAAATGGGTCAGCACATGGAATATGCTGGCAATGTAACACATAGAGAGTAATGGAATGAAACAGCTATACTATATGCATATATGGCTAGTGGAAAGCTCTATGGTTACAGTTTTGCGTAAAGCCAGTTTTTCCCTACTGCAAAGGAATAAATTTATTTAACTATCATGGTGGTTGTTAAACATCGAGAATGGTTGACAGCATTCCGATCCCAATTAAGTGAATAATTAAAACCCAACAACATTAATTAGAAGTAACATGTTGAGATTCACATGATATTCAAGTTCTAGATACTCAAGTTGTCCATAACCGGGGACACGGCTAATCATGATTAGTTTATACACTCTGCAGAGGTTTGCGCACTTTTCCCCACATGACTCGATCGCCTCCGTTTGTTTTCTCGCACTACATGGTGTTTGAGAAACGGATGACCGAGACATAGTCTTTCAGAAGTGCTAGCACCTTACATGTGGGGTAGACCGTACCACCTACAACCCCTACATCTGCTAGTCCACCCCGTAAGAGTTCGCACAACTTAGTCAACTATGCCAGAGCCCATAGTAGCATGTGGCTGCACACGGAAGTTTCTAGCATGAATTATCTTATGATCCCTTTGAGCCTGGGTGGCGGTACGAAAAAAACAGGCAAGTCCTGATAGACATCAGGTGCCTCAATCCACCCAGATGTGTGTTTAAGTTGCCACCTTAGATAAACCATTAATTAACAATACTCACATCTGTCATGGATATCACTCACCCAATCCACGTCTACTAGCATAGCATGGCATAATAAGCAAACGTAGAAGTAACTCCCAAAGGTTTCATAATAATACAGGTGATAGGTACTACCTCATCTACTTCCCATCCCACAGTTTAATTAGATCCTAATCATGCAATGTGAGAGGATTGATCTAATGCAATAAAACATGGGTTGTAGAAAAGGTATGATCAAAGTGTTACTTGCCTTGCTGATGATCCGTGAGACCTAGGGAATCGAAGTAACAAGCGGCGCAATCCGGGTGGTCTATCGCAGACATACAACAAGCACACAATAAGTACTCATCTAATGCACAGGTAAAACTCGAACAAGAGAACGAACCAGAGAGTTCAACTTAAGAACTCCGGTTGCAAAGAAAGAATGAACCAAACAAAGCAACGGAAAACCAAACGGTGGAAGAAAACAACTCGGTTCTAGCAAGTTGAAACTAGGTCAAAATTTTACTGTAGCAAAAACTTGTTCAAGTTGATTAGACAGAACGGCGGTTTCGAAACGAAACTCCAGGCGCTTGAATCACCTGATTCTGATAAACGAGCGAGAAGAAAGACTAGAACGAAGGTCGGATCTGAGATCGCGATCGCGGAATAAATCCGACGAAAAGAAAGAGACGAATGGTTAAACGAACGGACGTCGTTAACCGGGGAAAAATCGGTGATCACGTTCGTAGAGACAAACGGTCCGAAAGAAGAACGAAAACCGATCTAGGGTTTCAAAAAAGACCGAAACAAAAAACGAAAGAAAACCGGAATGGTTTAGAAGAAAAACTGAACCGAGGGGAGAAAAAGAGACGCGGCGCGGGACAACCTCTGCGAGGCTCCGGCGAATGGCGGCGACGGCGGCTATAGGGCGGCAGCGGCGGCTATAGGGCGGCGGCGGCGGGTGAGGGGCGCGGGGTGGGGCGCAGCTAAGGAGGAGAGGGGCTTGGGATTGATGTGAGGAGAGGGGGGGTTTGGGGTGTATTTATATAGGTGGGGGGATTACTTGGGGTAGGGGGCAAGCAAAAGAGGGAAAACAAAACAAGGAAAGGGGGGCTAATCGGCCTAGAGTCCCTCTGGGACTCGGCCTAGAGCGAGGGAGGCGGCGGCCTGGCGCTGCGCCTGGCGCACGCGCTGGCTGGGGAGGCGGCCGGCTGGCTGGGCCTTTGGCCCGGCTGGCCTTGGTCCTTTTTTTTAAATAATTTCGCGCGCAGAAAACAAAGAAAAAGAACATCTAAACGAACTCCAAAATACCTAAAGTAAATTTTCTCCGACTCCTAAAAATGAGCCGAACAAAATGAACTTTACTTCGGACCTAGAATGCAATTTTTGAAAACGCGCACTTTTCCCTATCCAAATAAAAGCAAACGAAACTCCGGCAAAACCAAAATTTGACTTATTCATTAAATCTTCATTTTTCCTAACTTTGGGAAAGTCATATTATTCCCTCTCTCATTTTTTTGATATTGGAAAATAATTGAAGATGAAATAAATAAATCAAATGATCCTCTTTTCAAAATTTGAGAAAACTCAAATATGAAAATAACGAAATCTCCAACTCTCTCCGAGGGTCCTTGAGTTGCGTGAAATTTCTAGGATCGGCCAAAATGCAAGAAAATATGCTATGCATGATGATCTAGTGTATAACATTCCAAATTGCAAATTTGGGATGTTACAATTTTTGGAACCTGGTGTAGGCGCACCGATTAACCAAAAACAAGTAAAGAAAAGGTAGAAAAAATTGTAAAACTTTGTAGGAACAAGCATTGTCTAGCGTAGTATCACCCATGTGTAAAGTTTCGTGATAAAATGACTTCTGCGGTATTGTTGGCAACAAAGATAAAATTGCAACTACAAACTGTATAAATAGTAAGCTTAATACGGTGTTGGTTTTGTTTTATTCGGTCAGAAGGCCACAAAAGTCATTTTCTCATGAAACCTCGCACGTGAGTAATGCACTAGACGATGCATGTTCCAACAAAGTTCCGCATTTTTTAAAACATTTTTAATTATTATTTTTGCAATTCAAGCATATTTGCACCAATGTCCTAAGGTGTATTTTCGGGAAAAAAATCATGTTTTAAAAGCTAGAGATATACTCCCTCCGTCCAATAATATAAGAGCGTTTTTGACACTAGTACAAATAAAGAATGAGTTCATTACAGTACCTTGAAGTGGTGTTTTGTTTTGTTTCGCTAACGGAGCTCATGAGATTTTCTACTTTAAGTTTTGTGTTGTGAAGTTTTGAAGTTTTGGGTAAGGATTTGATGGATTATGGAATAAGGAGTGGCAAGAGCCTAAGCTTGGGGATGCCCATGGCACCCCCAAGATAATCTAAGGACACCAAAAAGCCAAAGCTTGGGGATGCCCCAGAAGGCATCCCCTCTTTCGTCTACTTCCATCGGTAACTTTACTTGGAGCTATATTTTTATTCACCACATGATATGTGTTTTGCTTGGAGCGTCTTGTATGATTTGAGTCTTTTCTTTTTAGTTTACCACAATCATATTTGTTGTACACACCTTTTTAGAGAGACACACATGATTCGGAAATTATTAGAATACTCTATGTGCTTCACTTATATCTTTTGAGTTATATATTTTGCTCGAGTACTTCACTTATATCTTTTAGAGCACGGTGGTGGATTTGTTTTATAGAAACTATTGATCTCTCATGCTTCACTTAGATTATTTTGAGAGTCTTAAATAGCATGGTAATTTGCTTAAATAATCCTAATATGCTAGGTATTCAAGATTAGTAAAAACTTTCTTATGAGTGTTTTGAATACTAAGAGAAGTTTGATGCTTGATGATTGTTTTGAGATATGGAGGCAGTGATATTAAAGTTGTGGTAGTTGAGTAGTTATGAATTTGAGAAATACTTGTGTTGAAGTTTGCAAGTCCCGTAGCATGCACGTATGGTAAACGTTATGTAACAAATTTGAAACATGAGGTGTTCTTTGATTGTCTGCCTTATGAGTGGCGGTCGGGGATGAGCGATGGTATTTTCCTACCAATCTACCCCCTAGGAGCATGCGCGTAGTGCTTGGTTTTTGATGACTTGTAGATTTTTGCAATAAGTATGTGAGTTCTTTATGACTAATGTTGAGTCCATGGATTATATGCACTCTCACCTTTCCATCATTTCTAGCCTCTTCGGTAACGTGCATTGCCCTTTCTCACATCGAGAGTTGGTGCAAACTTCGCCGGTGCATCCAAACACCGTGATATGATATGTTCTTTCACACATAAACCTCCTTATATCTTCCTCAAAACAGCCACCATACCTACCTATTATGGCATTTCCATAGCCATTCCGAGATATATTTCTATGTAACTTTCCACCATCCCGTTTATCATGACACGTTCATCATTGTCATATTGTTTAGCATGATCATGTAGTTGACATAGTATTTGTGGCAAAGCCACCATTCATAATTCTTTCATACATGTCACTCTTGGTTCATTGCATATCCCGATACACCGCCGGAGGCATTCATATAGAGTCATACCTTGTTCTAGTATCGAGTTGTAATCATTGAGTTGTAAATAAATAGAAGTGTGATGATCATCATTTAATAGAGCATTGTACCAATAAAAAAAGAGAAAGGCCCAAAAAAAGGCCCAAAAAATGAAAAGGGACAATGCTACTATCCTTTTTTCCACACTTGTGCTTCAAAGTAGCACCATAATCTTTATGATAGAGAGTCTCTTGTTCTATCACTTTCATATACTAGTGGGAATTTTTCATTATAGAACTTGGCTTGTATATTCCAACAATGGGCCTCCTCAAGTGCCCTAGGTCTTCGTGAGCAAGCAAGTTGGATGCACACCCACTAGTTTCTTTTGTTGAGCTTTCATACATTTATAGATCTAGTGCATCTGTTGCATGGCAATCCCTACTCCTTGCATTAACATCAATCGATGGGCATCTTCATAGCTCATTGATTAGCCTCGTTGATGTGAGACTTCCTCCTTTTTTGTCTTCTCCACATAACCCCCATCATTATACTCTATTCCACCCATAGTGCTATATCCATGGCTCACGCTCATGTATTGCGTGAAGGTTTATAAAGTTTGAGATTACTAAAGTATGAAACAATTGCTTGGCTTGTCATCGGGGTTGTGCATGATGAGAGCATTCTTGTGTGACAAAAATGGAGCATGACTAAACTATATGATTTTGTAGGGATGAACTTTCTTTGGCCATGTTATTTTGAGAAGACATTATTTCTATGTCAACATTCAACTTTTATCTTGAATCTTTCAGATCTGAATATTCATGCCACAATTAAGAAGAATTACATTGAAATTATGCCTAGTAGCATTCCACATCAAAAATTCTGTTTTTATCATTTACCTACTCGAGGACGAGCATGAATTAAGCTTGGGGATGCTTGATACGTCTCCAACGTATCTATAATTTTTGATTGCTCCATGCTATATTATCTTCTATTTTGGACATTATTGGGCTTTATTATTCGCTTTTATATTATTTTTGGGACTAGCCTATTAGCCGTAGGCCCACCCCAGAACTGATGTTTTTTGCCTATTTCAGAGTTTCATAGAAAAAGAATATCAAACGGAGTCCAAACGGAATGAAACCTTCAGGAACGTGATTTTCGGAACGAACATGATCCAGGAGACTTGGACCCTACGTCAAGCAACCAACAAGGAAGCCACGAGGTAGGGGGCGCGCCTACCCCCCCCCCCCCAGGCGCGCCCTCCACCCTCGTGGGCCCCCTATAGCTCCACCGACGTACTTCATCCTCCTATATATTCCTACGAACCCCCAAACAATAAAAAACGGAGCCAAAACCCTAATTCGACCACCGTAACTTTCTGTATCCACGAGATCCCATCTTGGGGCTTATTTCGGAGCTCCGCCGGAGGGGGCATCAATCACGGAGGGCTTCTACATCAACACCATAGCCTCTCCGATGATGTGTGAGTAGTTTACCTCAGACCTTCGGGTCCATAGTTATTAGCTAGATGGCTTCTTCTCTCTTTTTGGATCTCAATACAAAGTTCTCCCCCTCTCTCGTGGAGATCTATTCGATGTAATCTTCTTCTGCGGTGTGTTTGTTGAGACCGATGAATTGTGGGTTTATGATCAAGTTTATCTATGAATAATATTTGAATCTTCTCTGAATTCTTTTATGTATGATTGGTTATCTTTGCAAGTCTCTTCGAATTATCAGTTTGGTTTGGCCTACTAGATTGATCTTTCTTGCAATGGGAGAAGTTCATAGCTTTGGGTTCAATCTTGCGGTGTCCTTTCCCAGTGACAGTAGGGGCAGCAAGGCACGTATTGTATTGTGGCCATCGAGGATAACAAGATGGTTTTTCTTTATCATATTGCATGAATTTATCCCTCTACATCATGTCATCTTGCTTAAAGCGTTACTCTGTTCTTATGAACTTAATACTCTAGATGTGTAACGCCCCGGACACACTCGCCGGTGGTCGTTACTCCTTGTGGGATCTAGACTGGCCCCACAGATCAATACTAGTCTTTTTTGCGCACTTTTTCCTCACTCGTGCGCACCCGGGATCAACTTCCCGGACTGTCACCCATCCTGAAATTACTCCAAGCTGAGCACGCTTAACTTTGGAGTTCTGTCCGAATGGGCTTCCGGAAAAGAAGGAATTCCTTATTGATATGAGTAGTCTATCATCCCTATTAAACCAGACTATCACATACACCCCCACTCAGAGGAACCGACATCCTTGTCGGGCCACAGGAACGTTCCCTCTTGGCACATACTGATGTCTACTACACAACCTTCTTCTTGTAGACGTTGTTGGGCCTCCAAGTGTAGAGGTTTGTAGGACAGTAGCAAATTTCCCTCAAGTGGATGACCTAAGGTTTATCAATCCGTAGGAGGCGTAGGATGAAGATGGTCTCTCTCAAGCAACCCTGCAACCAAATAACAAAGAGTCTCTTGTGTCCCCAACACACCCAATACAATGGTAAATTGTATAGGTGCACTAGTTCGGTGAAGAGATGGTGATACAAGTGGTATATGGATGGTATATATAGGTTTTTGTAATCTGAAAATATAAAAACAGCAAGGTAACTAATGATAAAAGTGAGCGTAAACGGTATTGCAATGCGTTGAAACAAGGCCTAGGGTTCATACTTTCACTAGTGCAAGTTCTCTCAACAATAATAACATAATTGGATCATATAACTATCCCTCAACATGCAACAAAGAGTCACTCCAAAGTCACCAATAGCGGAGAACAAACGAAGAGATTATGGTAGGGTACGAAACCACCTCAAAGCTATTCTTTCCAATCAATCCGTTGGGATATTTCTATAAGTGTCACAAACAGCCCTAGAGTTCGTACTAGAATAACACCTTAAGACACAAATCAACCAAAACCCTAATGTCACCTAGATACTCCAATGTCACCTCAAGTATCCGTGGGTATGATTATGCGATATGCATCACACAATCTCAGATTCATCTATTCAACCAACACATAGAACCTCAAAGAGTGCCGCAAAGTTTCTACCGGAGAATCACGACGAAAATGTGTGCCAACCCCTATGCATAGGTTCATGGGCGGAACCCGCAAGTTGATCACCAAAACATACACCAAGTGAATCACGTGATATCCCATTGTCACCACAGATACGCACGACAAGACATACATCAAGTGTTCTCAAATCTTTAAAGACTCAATCTGATAAGATAACTTCAAAGGGGAAACTCAATCCATTACAAGATAGTAGAGGGGGAGGAGAAACATAAGATCCAACTATAATAGCAAAGCTCGAGATACATCAAGATCGTGCCAAATCAAGAACACGAAAGAGAGTGAAATCAAACACATAGCTACTGGTACATACCCTCAGCCCTGAGGGAGAACTACTCCCTCCTCATCATGGAGAGCACCGGGATGATGAAGATGACCACCGGAGAGGGATTCCCCCTCCGGCAGGGTGCCGGAACGGGTCTAGATTGGCTTTCGGTGGCTACGGAGGCTTCTGACGGCGGAACTCCCGATCTTTTGTGCTCCCCGATCGTTTTAGGGTATATGGATATATATAGGCGGAAGAAATACGTCAGGGGGGCCACGAGGGGCCCACGAGGGTGGAGGGCGCGCCCCCTGCCTCGTGGCTTCCTTGTTGATCCCCTAACATGCACTCCAAGTCTCCTGTATTGCTTTCTTTCCAAAAATAAGTTTTTTGAAGGTTTCATTCCGTTTGGACTCCGTTTGATATTCCTTTTCTTTGAAACCCTAAAACAAGGGGAAAAAGCAGAAACTGGCACTGGGCTCTAGGTTAATAGGTTAGTCCCGAAAATCATATAAAATAACATATAAATGCATATAAAACATCCAAGGTTATAATATAATAGCATGGAACAATCAAAAATTATAGATACGTTGGAGACGTATCAGCATCCCCAAGCTTAATTCCTGCTCGTCCTCGAGTAGGTAAATGATAAAAACAGAATTTTTGATGTGGAATGCTACCTAACATATTTCTCTAAGTAATTCTCTTTATTGTATCAAGAATATTCAGACCCATAAGATTCAAGACAAAAGTTTAATATTGACATAAAAATAATAATACTTCAAGCATACTAACAAAGTAATCATGTCTTCTCAGAATAACATGGCCAAAGAAAGCTATCCCTACAAAATCATATAGTCTGGCTATGCTCCATCTTCACCACACAACGTATTTAAATCATGCACAACCCCGATGACAAGCCAAGCAATTGTTTCATACTTTTGATGTTCTCAAACTTTTTCAATCTTCACGCAATACATGAGCGTGAGCCATGGATATAGCACTATATGTGGAATAGAATGGTGATTGTGGAGAAGACAAAAAGGGAGAATATAGTCTCACATCAACTAGGTGTATCAACGGGCTATGGAGATGCCCATCAATAGATATCAATGTGAGTGAGTAGGGATTGCCATGCAACAGATGCACTAGAGCTATAAGTGTATGAAAGCTCAAAAAGAAACTAAGTGGGTGTGCATCCAACTTGCTTGCTCACGAAGACCTAGGGCATTTTGAGGAAGCCCATCATTGGAATATACAAGCCAAGTTGTATAATGAAAGATTCCCACTAGTATATGAAAGTGACAACATAGGAAACTCTCTATCATGAAGATCATGGTGCTACTTTGAAGCACAAGTGTGGTAAAAGGATAGTAGCATTGCCCCTTCTCTCTTTTTCTCTCATTTTTTTATTTTTTTATTTGGGCCTTCTCTTTTTTATGGCCTGTTTTCTCTTCTTTTTTATTTGGGCTTCTTTGGCCTCTTTTATTTATTTATTTTCGTCCGGAGTCTAATCCCGACTTGTGGGGGAATCATATTCTCCATCATCCTTCCTCACTGGGACAATGCTCTAATAATGATGATCATCACACTTTTATTTACTCACAACTCAAGAATTACAACTCGATTCTTAGAACAAAATATGACTATATATGAATGCCTCCGGCAGTGTACCGGGATGTGCAATGACTCATGAGTGACATGTATGAAAGAATTATGAACGGTGGCTTTTCCACAAATACAATGTCAACTACATGATCATGCATAGCAATATGACAATGATGAAGCGTGTCATAATAACGGAACGATGGAAAGTTGCATTGCAATATATCTCGGAATGGCTATGGAAACGCCATAATAGGTAGGTATGGTGGCTGTTTTGAGGAAGGTATATGGTGGGTGTATGATACCGGCGAAAGGTGCGCGGTATTAGAGAGGCTAGCAATGGTGGAAGGAACAAAAGTGCGTATAATCCACGGACTCAACATTAGTCATAAAGAACTCACATAATTATTGCAAAAATCTATTAGTTATCGAAACAAAGTATTACGCGCATGCTCCTAGGGGGATAGATTGGTAGGAAAAGACCATCGCTCGTCCCCGACCGCCACTCATAAGGAAGACAATCAAAAAATAAATCATGCTCCGACTTCATCACATAACGGTTCACCATACGTGCATGCTACGGGAATCACAAACTTTAACACAAGTATTTCTCAAATTCACAACTACTCAACTAGCACAACTTTAATATCACCATCTTCATATCTCAAAACATTTATCAAGTATCAAACTTCTCATAGCATTCAACGCACTCATAAGGAAGTTTTTACTATTCTTGAATACCAAGCATATTAGGATTATTTAAGAAAATTACCATGATATTTAAGACTCTCAAAATAATATAAGTGAAGCATGAGAGATCAATAGTTTCTATAAAACAATTCAACCACCGTGCTCTAAAAAATATAAGTGAAGTACTAGAGCAAAACTATATAACTCAAATGATATAAGTGAAGCACATAGAGTATTCTAATAATTTCCGAATCATGTGTGTCTCTCTCAAAAGGTGTGTACAGCAAGGATGATTGTGGTAAACTAAAAAGAAAAGACTCAAATCATACAAGATGCTCGAAGCAATACACATATCATGTGGTGAATAAAAATATAGCTCCAAGTAAAGTTATCGATAGAAGTAGACGAAAGAGGGGATGCCTTCCGGGGCATCCCCAAGCTTTGGCTATTAGGTCTCCTTAGATTATCTTGGGGGTGCCATGGGCATCCCCAAGCTTAGGCTCTTGCCACTCCTTGTTCCATAATCCATCAAATATTTACCCAAAACTTGAAAACTTCACAACACAAAACTTAAAGTAGAAAATCTCGTGAGCTCCGTTAGCGAAAGAAAAAACAAAAGACCACTTCAAGGTATTGTAATGAACTCATTCTTTATTCATATTGGTGTAATATCTACTGTATTCCAACTTATCTATGGTTCATACCCTCCGATACTACTCATAGATTCATCAAAATAAGCAAACAACACATCGAAAACAGAATCTGTCAAAGACAGAACAGTCTGTAGTAATCTGGATCAAACGTATACTTCTGGAACTCATAAAACTCTAAAATAAATTGCTCGACATGAGTAATTTGTCCATTAATCATCTGAAAAAATAATTAACTCAATAGCACTCTCCAATAAAAAACTAGCAGCAATTCTCGTGAGTGCTAAAGTTTCTGTTTTTTACAGCATGATCATAAAGACTTCACCCAAGTCTTCCCAAAGGTTCTACTTGGCACAAACACTAATTAAAACATAAAACCACATCTAAACAGAGGCTAGATGAATTATTTATTACTAAACAGGAACAAAAAGCAAGGGACAAAAATAAAATTGGGTTGCCTCCCAACAAGCGCTATCGTTTAACGCCCCTAGCTAGGCATGATGATTTCAATGATGCTCACATAAAGGATAAGAATTGAAACATAAAGAGAGCATCATGAAGAATATGACTAGCACATTTAATTATAACCCTCTTCCTATGCATAGGGATTTTGTGAGCAAACAATTTATGGGGACGATAATCAACTAGCATAGGAAGGCAAAACATGCACAACTTTGAAACTTTAAGCACATAGGGAGGAAACTTGATATTATTGCAATTCCTACAAGTATATATTCCTCCCTCATAATAATTTTCAGTAGCATCATGAATGAATTCAACAATATAACCAGCACATAAAGCATTCTTTTCATGATCTACAAGCATAGAAAATTTATTACTCTCCACACAAGCAAAATTCTTCTCATGAATAATAGTGGGAGCAAACTCAACAAAATAATTATCATGTGAGGCATAATCCAATTGAAAACTAAAATCATGATGAAAAGTTTCATGGATATCATTATTCTTTATAGCATACAAGTCATCACAATAATCATCATAGATAGCAACTTTGTTCTCATAATCAATTGGAACCTCTTCTGGAATAGTGGATTCATCACTAAATAAAGTCATGACCTCCCCAAATCCACTTTCATCAATATAATCATCATAAATAGGAGGCATGCTTTCATCATAATAAATTTTCTCACCAAAACTTGGGGGACAAAAAATATCATCTTGATCAAACATAGCTTCCCCAAGCTTGTGGCTTTGCATATCATTAGCATAATGGATATTCAAGGAATTCATACTAACAACATTGCAATCATGCGCATCATTCAAATATTTAGTGCCAAACATTTTAATACATTCTTCTTCTAACACTTTGGCACAATTTTACTTTCCATCATACTCACGAAGGATATTAAAAAGATGAAGCGTATGAGGCAAACTCAATTCCATATTTTTTGTAGTTTTCTTTTATAAACTAAACTAGTGCTAAAACAAGAAACAAAAAGATTCGATTGCAAGATCTAAAGATATACCTTCAAGCGCTAACCTCCCTGGCAACGGCGCCAGAAAAGAGCTTAGTTGACGGGGTGTTAGTGCCGCTTTCCTCGCCTCCCCGGAAACGGCGCCAGAAAAGAGCTTCATGTCTACTACACAACCTTCTTCTTGTAGACATTGTTGGGCCTCCAAGTGAAGAGGTTTGTAGAACAGTAGCAAATTTCCCTCAAGTGGATGACCTAAGGTTTATCAATCCATAGGAGGCGTAGGATGAAGATGGTCTCTCTCAAGCAACCCTACAACCAAATAACAAAGAGTCTCTTGTGTCCCCAACACACCCAATACAATGGTAAATTGTATAGGTGCACTAGTTCGGCGAACAGATGGTGATACAAGTGGTATATGGATGGTAGATATAGGCTTTTGTAATCTGAAAATATAAAAACAGCAAGGTAACTAATGATAAAAGTGAGCGTAAACGGTATTGCAATGCGTTGAAACAAGGCCTAGGGTTCGTACTTTCACTAGTGCAAGTTCTCTCAACAATAATAACATAATTGGATCATATAACTATCCCTCAACATGCAACAAAGAGTCACTCCAAAGTCACTAATAGCGGAGAACAGACGAAGAGATTATGGTAGGGTATGAAACCACCTCAAAGTTATTCTTTCCAATCAATCCGTTGGGCTATTCCTATAAGTGTAACAAACAACCCTAGAGTTCGTACTAGAATAACACCTTAAGACACAAATCAACCAAAACCCTAATGTCACCTAGATACTCCAATGTCACCTCAAGTATCCGTGGGTATGATTATACGATATGCATCACACAATCTCAGATTCATCTATTCAACCAACACATAGAACCTCAAAGAGTGCCCCAAAGTTTCTACCGGAGAATCATGACGAAAACGTGTGCCAACCCCTATGCATAGGTTCATGGGCGGAACCTGCAAGTTGATCACCAAAACATACATCAAGTGAATCACGTGATATCCCATTGTCACCACAGATACGCATGGCAAGACATACATCAAGTGTTCTCAAATCTTTAAAGACTCAATCCGATAAGATAACTTCAAAGGGGAAACTCAATCCATTACAAGAGAGTAGAGGGGGAGGAGAAACATAAGATCCAACTATAATAGCAAAGCTCGCGATACATCAAGATCGTGCCAAATCAAGAACATGAGAGAGAGAGAGAGAGAGAGAGATCAAACACATAGCTACTGGTACATACCCTCAGCCCCGAGGGAGAACTACTCCCTCCTCATCATGGAGAGCACCGGGATGATGAATATGGCCACCGGAGAGGAATTCCCCCTCCGGCAGGTTGCCGGAACGGGTCTAGATTGTCTTTCGGTGGCTACGGAGGCTTCTGGCGGCGGAACCCCCGATCTATTGTGCTCCCCGATCATTTTAGGGTATATGGGTATATATAGGCGGAAGAAATACGTCAGGGGGGGCACGAGGGGGTGGGCGCGCCCCCTACCTCGTGGCTTCCTCGTTGATCCCCTGACGTGCACTCCAAGCCTCCTGTATTGCTTTCTTTCCAAAAATAACTTTTCCGAAGGTTTCATTCCATTTGGACTCCGTTTGATATTCCTTTTCTTCGAAACCCTAAAACAAGAAAAAGCATAAACTGGCACTGGGCTCTAGGTTAATAGTTTAGTCCCAAAAATCATATAAAATAGCATATAAATGCATATAAAACATCCAAGGTTGATAATATAATAGCATGGAACAATAAAAAATTATAGATACGTTGGAGACGTATCACATACGTTTGTGCATCCAGTCCAGTACATGTGCCATGCCGGGTGTCACGACGGGTCACAAACGTCATGAATAACATGACTGCGCACATGTCTGCAAACATCCGTGTAACCGCGAGGGTCGGCTCTGATACCAACTTGTAACGCCCCGGACACACCCGCCGGTGGTCATTACTCCTGGCGGGATCTACACTGGCCCCACAGATCAATACTAGTCTTTTCTGCGGACTTTGTCCTCACTCGTGCGCACCCGGGAGCAACTTCCTGGTCGGTCACCCATCCTGAAATTACTCCAAGCTGAGCACGCTTAACTTTGGAGTTCTATCCGAATGGGCTTCCGGGAAAGAAGGAATTCCTTATTGATATGAGTAGTCTATCATCCCTATTAAGCCAGGCTATCACAAGATGCATGCTGGATAGCGGTCGATGTGTGGAGTAATAGTAGTAGATGCAGGCAGGAGTCGGTCTACTTGTCTTGAATGTGATGCCTATATACATGATCATACATAGATATTCTCATAACTATGCTCAATTCTGTCAATTGCTCAACAGAAATTTGTTCACCCACCGTAAAATACTTATGCTCTTGAGAGAAGCCACTAGTGAAACCTATGGCCCCCAGGTCTATCTTCCATCATATTAATCTTCCAACACTTAGTTATTTTCATTGCCTTTTATTTTGCTTTGCATCTTTATCATAAAAATACCAAAAATATTATCTTATCATATCTATCAGATCTCACTCTCGTAAGTGATCGTGTAGGGATTGACAACCCCTTATCGCGTTGGTTGCGAGGATTTATTAGTTTTGTGTAGGTGCGAGGGACTCGCGCATAGCCTCCTACTGGATTTATACCTTGGTTCTCAAAAACTGAGGGAAATACTTACGCTACTTTGCTGCATCACCCTTTCCTCTTCAAAGGAAAACCAACGCAGTGCTCAAGAGGTAGCACGTGCCACCTTGGGGGATGAAATGATATCTGCTGGCTCTTCTTACTTTCAAATTTTTTTTCTCGTGTCAACATAGAACAACACGAGTGTTGTGTCAATTTTTGGGATTTTTCAGGGTTCACTTGGACATTTTTATACATTAATTGAGTTTTCTATGCATTCATGTGCATAATTCAAATTTGAACTACATGCACATGCTCTAGTGCATATAAATTGGCTCAAAATTGGAATGTGTGTCCTTGGTTACATGCTTAAGCCCCATGCAAGAAATGAGAATGAATGTCAAACACCTTGCCACCGTCGCTCGGCCGCTAACATTGAGATACATGGTTTTTAAATTCTAGTAAATCGAAAACGCATCTGAAATTTATGAAACTTGACATGCTAGCATGGAATGACATCAAAATACAGTGGTAAAAATATTGTCCCATTTGGGACAGGTTGGGGTATATAAGCTTCTCACAAACCAGAGCTTCTCACAATAAGCCTCATGGTTACGGTAGGGAACGTTTCACCTTTCTGGACAAAAAGATATCCGTTGCCTCTTCTTGATTCCAATTTTTTTCTAGTGTCAACATAGAACAACATGAGTGTTGTGTTAATTTTAGGAATTTTTTGGGGCTCATTTGGATATTTTTATACATTAACTAAGTTTTCTATGAATTTATATGCATAATTCAAATTTGAACTACAGGCACATGCTCTAATGCATATAAATTGGTTGAAAATTCAAATATGTTTCCTTGGTTGCATGCTTAGGTCCCATGCAAGAAATGGGAATGAATGTCAAACACCCTGGCACCGTCACTCGGCCGCAAACATTGAGATACCTGGTTTTTAAATTCTAGTAAATCCAAAACTCGTCTGAAATTCATGAAACTTGGCATGCTATCATGGAGCCGCATCAACATGCCATGGTAAAACATTTGTCCCATTAGGGGTAGGTTTTATAAGCTTCTCACAAACCAGAGCTTCTCACAACAAGCTTGCTGGTTTCGGTAGGGAACGTTTCACCTTTGGGGACGAAACGATATCCGTTGCCTCTTATTGCTTTCAATTTTTCTCTAGTGTCAACATAGAACAAAAGGAGTGTTTTGTTAATTTTTGGGGTTCATTTGGACATTTTTATACAATAACTGGGTTTTCTAGGCATTTTATGTGCATAACTCAAATTTGAACTGCATGCACATGCTCTAGTGCATATAAATTGGTTGAAAAATCAAATATGTGTCCTTGGGTGCATGCTTAGGTCCCTGTTGATTGCCGGCAAAACGTTGAGATACTTTGTTTTTAAATTCTAATAAATCCAAAAGTCGTTTGAAATTCATGAAACTAGGCATGCTATCATGGAGCGGCATCAATATGATGTGGTAAAATTTTTGTCCCATTTGGGGCAGGTTTGGGTATAAGCTTCTCACAAACCAAAGCTTCTCACAACAAGCCTGATGGTTTCGGTAGGAAGCGTGCCACCTTTGGGGACGAAACGATATTCGTAGCCTCTTATTGATTTCGAAAAATTCTAGTGTCAACATACAACAACAGGAGTGTTGTGTTAAATTTTGGAATTTTTCAGGGTTCGGTTGGGCATTTTTATACACTAACTGGGTTTTCTAGGCATTTTTATGTGCATAATTCAAATTTGAACTACATGCACATGCTCTAGTGCATATAAATTGGTTGAAAAATCAAATCTGTGTCCTTGGGTGCATCCTTAGGTCCCATGCAAGAAATGGGAATGAATTTCAATCACCAGAGCACGGTTGATTGTCGGCAAAATGTTGAGATACTTTCTTTCTAAATTCTAGTAAATCCAAAACTCATCTGAAATTCATGAAACTTGGCATGCTATCATGGAATGGCACCCGACATGATGTGGTAAAAAAAATTTCCCATTTGGGGCAAGTTTGGGTATAAGCTTCTCACAAACCAGAGCTTCTCACAACAAGCCTAGTGGTTTAGGTAGGGAACGTGCCACCTTTGGGGACGAAACGATATCCGTGTGCCTCTTATTGCTTTCAAAATTTTATAGTGTCAACATAGAACAACAGGAGTGTTGTGTTAAGTTTTGGAATTTTTCAGGGTTTGTTTGGACATTTTTATACATTAACTAGGTTTTCTAGACATTTTATGTGCATAATTCAAATTTTAAATACATGCACATGCTCCAGTGCATATACATTGGTTGAAAAAACAAATATGTGTCCTTGGGTGCATGCTTAGGTCCCATCCAAGAAATGGGAATGAATTTCAAACACCAGGGCACTGTTGATTGCCGACAAAACATTGAGATGCCTGGTTTTTAAATTCTAGTAAATCCAAAACTCGTATGAAATTCATGATGGCATGGTATCATGGAGCGACATCAACATGTCGTGGTAAAATTTTCGTCCCATTTGGGGCAGGTTTGGGTATAAGCTTCTTACCCAGAGCTTCTCACAACAAGCCTGGTGGTCTCAGTAGGGAACGTGCCACCTTTGGGGACAAAACGATATCCGTTCCCTCTTACTGCTTTCAAAAAATTTCTAGTGTCAACATAGAACAACAGGAGTCATTTGTTAAGTTTTGGAATTTTTCGAGACTTGTTTGGACATTTTTATACATTAACCGGGTTTTCTAGGCATTTTATGTGCATAATTCTAATTTTAAATACATGCACATGCTCCAGTGCATATAAATTGGTTGAAAAATCAAATATGTGTCCTTGGGTGCATGCTTAGATCCCATCCAAGAAATGGGAATGAATTTTAAACACAGGGGCACTGTTGATTGCGGGTAAAACATTGAGATACCTGGTTTTTAAATTCTAGTAAATCCAAAACTCGTTTGAAATTCATGAAACTTGGCATGGTATCATGGAGCAACATCAACATGTCGTGGTAAAATTTGTGTCCCATTTGGGGCAGGTTTGGGTATAAGCTTCTCACAAACCAGAGCTTCTCACAACAAGCTTGTTGGTTTCGGTAGGGAACGTTTCACCTTTGGGGACGAAACGATATCCGTTGCCTCTTATTGCTTTCAATTTTTCTCTAGTGTCAACATAGAACAAAAGGAGTGTTTTGTTAATTTTTGGGGTTCATTTGGACATTTTTATACAATAACTGGGTTTTCTAGGCATTTTATGTGCATAACTCAAATTTGAACTGCATGCACATGCTCTAGTGCATATAAATTGGTTGAAAAATCAAATATGTGTCCTTGGGTGCATGCTTAGGTCCCTGTTGATTGCCGGCAAAACGTTGAGATACTTTGTTTTTAAATTCTAATAAATCCAAAAGTCGTTTGAAATTCATGAAACTAGGCATGCTATCATGGAGCGGCATCAATATGATGTGGTAAAAATTTTGTCCCATTTGGGGCAGGTTTGGGTATAAGCTTCTCACAAACCAAAGCTTCTCACAACAAGCCTGATGGTTTCGGTAGGAAGCGTGCCACCTTTGGGGACGAAACGATATTCGTAGCCTCTTATTGATTTCAAAAAATTCTAGTGTCAACATAGAACAACAGGAATGTTGTGTTAAATTTTGGAATTTTTCGGGGTTCAGTTGGGCATTTTTATACATTAACTGGGTTTTCTAGGCATTTTTATGTGCATAATTCAAATTTGAACTACATGCACATGCTCTAGTGCATATAAATTGGTTGAAAAATCAAATTTGTGTCCTTGGGTGCATCCTTAGGTCCCATGCAAGAAATGGGAATGAATTTCAATCACCAGAGCACGGTTGATTGCCGGCAAAATGTTGAGATACTTTCTTTCTAAATTCTAGTAAATCCAAAACTCATCTGAAATTCATGAAACTTGGCATGCTATCATGGAATGGCACCCGACATGATGTGGTAAAAAAAATTCCCATTTGGGGCAAGTTTGGGTATAAGCTTCTCACAAACCAGAGCTTCTCACAACAAGCCTAGTGGTTTAGGTAGGGAACGTGCCACCTTTGGGGACGAAACGATATCCGTGTGCCTCTTATTGCTTTCAAAATTTTATAGTGTCAACATAGAACAACAGGAGTGTTGTGTTAAGTTTTGGAATTTTTCAGGGTTTGTTTGGACATTTTTATACATTAACTAGGTTTTCTAGACATTTTATGTGCATAATTCAAATTTTAAATACATGCACATGCTCCAGTGCATATACATTGGTTGAAAAAACAAATATGTGTCCTTGGGTGCATGCTTAGGTCCCATCCAAGAAATGGGAATGAATTTCAAACACCAGGGCACTGTTGATTGCCGACAAAACATTGAGATGCCTGGTTTTTAAATTCTAGTAAATCCAAAACTCGTATGAAATTCATGATGGCATGGTATCATGGAGCGACATCAACATGTCGTGGTAAAATTTTCGTCCCATTTGGGGCAGGTTTGGGTATAAGCTTCTTACCCAGAGCTTCTCACAAAAAGCCTAGTGGTCTCAGTAGGGAACGTGCCACCTTTGGGGACAAAACGATATCTGTTCCCTCTTATTGCTTTCAAAAAATTTCTAGTGTCAACATAGAACAACAGGAGTCATTTGTTAAGTTTTGGAATTTTTCGAGACTTGTTTGGACATTTTTATACATTAACCGGGTTTTCTAGGCATTTTATGTGCATAATTCTAATTTTAAATACATGCACATGCTCCAGTGCATATAAATTGGTTGAAAAATCAAATATGTGTCCTTGGGTGCATGCTTAGATCCCATCCAAGAAATGGGAATGAATTTTAAACACAGGGGCACTGTTGATTGCGGGTAAAACATTGAGATACCTGGTTTTTAAATTCTAGTAAATCCAAAACTCGTTTGAAATTCATGAAACTTGGCATGGTATCATGGAGCAACATCAACATGTCGTGGTAAAATTTGTGTCCCATTTGGGGCAGGTTTGGGTATAAGCTTCTCACAAACCAGAGCTTCTCACAATAAGCCAGGTGGTTTCAGTAGGGAACGTGCCACCTTTGGGGACGAAACGATATTTGTTGCCTCTTATTGCTTTCAAAAAATTTCTAGTGTCAACATAGAACAACATGAGTCATGTGTTAAGTTTTGGAATTTTTAGGGGCTCGTTTGGATATTTTCATGCATTAATTGGGTGTTCTAAGCATTTTATGTGCATAATTCAAATTTGAAATACATGCACATGCTCCAGTGCATATAAAATGGTTGAAAAATCAAATATGTGTCCTTGGGTGCATGCTTAATTAGGTCCCACGCAAGAAATGGGAATAAATTTCAAACACCAGGGCACTGTTGATTGCCGGCAAAACATTGAGATACCTAGTTTTTAAATTCTAGTAAATCCCAAAATCGTCTGAAATTCATGAAACTTGGCATGGTATCAAGGAGCGGCATCAACATGTTGTGGTAAAAATTTTGTCCCATTTGGGCAGGTTTGGGTATAAGCTTCTCACAAACCAGAGCTTCTCACAACAAGCCTGGTGGTTTCAGTAGGAAACATGCCACCTTTGGGGACGAAATGATATCCGTTGCCTCTTATTGCTTTCAAAAATTTTCTAGTGTCAACATAGAACAACAGGAGTCCTGTGTTAAGTTTTGGAATTTTTAGGGGCTCATTTGGATATTTTTATACATTAACTGGGTGTTCTAAGCATTTTATGTGCATAATTCAAATTTGAAATACATGCACATGCTCCAATGCATATAAAATGGTTGAAAAATCAAATATGTGTCCTTGGGTGCATGCTTAATTAGGTCCCACACAAGAAATGGAAATGAATTTCAAACACCAGGGCACTGTTGATTGCCGACAAACGTTGAGATACCTGGTTTTTAAATTCTAGTAAATCCAAAACTCGTCTGAAATTCATGAAACTTGGCATGGTATCATGGAGCGGCATCAACATCCCATGGTAAAGATTTTGTCCCATTTGGGGCAGGTTTGGGTATAAGCTTCTCCCAAACCAGAGCTTCTCACAACTAGCTTGGTGGTTTCGGTAGGGAACGTGCCACCTTTGGGGACGAAACAATATCTGTTGCCTCTTATTGCTTTCAAAAATTTTCTAGTGTCAACATAGGATTTGTGCATCTCTTCAATGCAAACGGCTCAGTTAAGCAGTAAAGCGGCAGAAAGTAAACCAAAAAATATACGCTCTACCACACGCCTTGTGTGTCGTGTGAGTAGGCGTGAGTTGACGGGACGCATGTGAGCAGTCCCCCGCGCAGGCATACTGGGAGGCGTGCGTGCACGTGTGCGTATTGACGAGGAGGCGTGCGAGTAGCTGTGTGAAATGATGATAGGAATGGCAGAAGTCCGTTGCGCAGGCTCACCGGGAGGCGAGAGTGCTTTTGACCGCAGCCTGCGTCACTCCCACTGGACCGTATTAATTGCACGCCCGAGCCGTCGTCCATATTAGGTCGCCACACCCTGGGTCCACAGTGGTCACCAACGTCTGGACTATGGAGTGTATAACAATGCCGCCAAAGCGCACCATCGGAGGGAGTGGCGACGCCGGGGCTGGTGAAGCACCCGCGCAACGCGTGAAGCTGGCCACAGAGGTTTCTGTCACCACCGACGAGGTCTCGCGCGGGCAGCAACACGACCTTGACTTTTCGGCGCCATCATGCCCCCCCCAGCCGGAGCCGGAGGTCAACAGCAACTTCTGCAATGACTACGACTCTGACGAAAAACCAATTAGTCATCTATATACCCATTTGCGCGGCAACATATCAAGTGTTTTCTCTGGTTAATCCCCCACCCCGCCCCTTTATAATTTTTTTGGAATACAAATCCTATGGCTATGTTCTCTCGGTCCATGAAATCGGAGTAATTAAGATCCGTTAGATGATTGTTTGAATGTTATCCGCATAGAGTTACTGATTAATTATTTGTTCTGTACAAATGATTTTTGCTAATAATCTGACTAGGGTTAGCTTGCATGCTAATAATTCGTGGCCAAATCTTGAGAATAGATTTTGAATGTCCTACATATATGTTTGTGCCTTTCTCTTCCCGATCTTGAGAATTAATTTCAAATGTCCTACATGTTATGCCATTTTTTCTTTCAGATTGGTATGTACACATATGAGGCTCCGACCAGCGCCGCCGCTGGATGTAGATCTTTGACCCAGCTGTGCGGCCAGAAGCGCCCCTTGGACCTGAGGAACCAGTAGAATCTTCGGTAGACCGCATCAGCGATCTCCCGGACCGCATCCTTGGGGAGATCATATCCCTTCTCCCCACCAAGGATGGCTGCCGCATAGAAGTCCTCGCATCTAGATGGCGTACTCTGTGGTGCACCGCGCCTCTTAATCTCGATTGTCGTCAGCTATCTGTCGATGATGATTCTAAACTCCCCGGAGGCATCATCTCCTCCCACGAGGGCTCCGTTCAATGCATCTGCATCCCGGCATGCTACCTGTTGGACATACCCTACACAATGGTCACCTAGATGACATCCCGTCAATTCGATAAACTCCAGCAGCTTGAGTTCTACCATTACTACAACGATAGGTTACCACCAAGAGCTGCATCTGTGCCCTCACCACCGAGGCCCATCTCATGGTTTTCCTCCCCTCTCCACACTGCCACCTTGACTCGGTGCCATCTAGCAGACTATCCGGTACACATTCTTCGACTGCCACTGCTGAAAAAACTTGCGCTTGTGTTGGTTAATCTGTCGGTGGCCTCACTTCACAGCATCATCCACTCTAGCTGCCCTGCACTGCAGCATTTGGTGCTTGTTTTCCTGTTTTCCATGGCACGCGTGCAGCTCCGTCCATGACGGGCATCGGGAACTTTTTTTCCCGTGTCCCCATTCGGCCCGTTCTGGGTACGTGTACTGGTCTGTGTACGGATCGTGGAATTGTCTGTGTTTTTGCCCTGTTTTCCATGGCACGCGTGCAGCTCCGTCCACGACGGGCGTCGGGAACTTTTTTTCCCCTGTCCCCGTACGGCCCGTTCTGGGTATGTGTACTGGTCCGTGTACGGATCGTGGAATCATCTGTGCTTTTCCCCTGTTTTCGATGGCACGCATGCAGCTCCGTCCATGACGGGCGTCGGGAACACGGGACTTGGAATCCATATCCCTTGTCTCAAAATAAAGCCGTCTCACCTTGTAAGCATTGGAATTCATTTTGAAGGATAGGAGCTCATCATCGAAGACGCCCCTTCACTTCAAAGGTTGCTCCTTGATTGTTGTTATAAACCTTCACAAATAATTGTGGTCTCTACGCCTAAACTAGAGACCTTGGGTGCAATTAGTGATCCGTTTGAATGGTTTGAGATGGTGTTTGCCTCCACACCTATTGAGGTACTGTATATTATTCACGTACACTTTTGTAATTTTCATTTTTCATTTGTGCGCATAAGTTAAGTATCATCTTGGAGTACACTTTCAGTGCTAATATTATGTTCTATGCTCAATGAAGCGCTTGTCCATCCTATCAGTGGTGGTGGATTCTGTCAAGACCTTATATATCAGTATGTGGTGTTTTGATCTCAACATCATTATTGCTTTGCTACAATGCTTTCCATGTCTGGAGAATTTGTATATAAAGGTGGTGATTTCACGCACATTGAAAGCCCATATATAATGTACTATAATTAATCGTTCAGTTATCACTCTTTCAACATAATCTTTTTTAGACATTAACTGTTTTCAATCTTCATCTCCATTTAGGCACTAACACATGGAGAAAAAGGTATAACCAATCGATGGTTCAAGAAGCACCGGGATTTTCTCATATCTCATGACATTCGTTTGAAGACAGTAACAATGGAAGGATATGCATCCAAGAATGCAAACACTAGCTTTGTCACATTCTTCATGTTGAATGCGAGGGCACTATTGTCCGTGAGGATTAAGTTTTTCAACAAGAAATTTCTTATGGCTGCAAGTGGTGGACAACATAAAAAGAAGTTTTAGGTGCACCTAAGGGTTTCTAATCATGCTCGGCTTCTATTTACAACAGCTTGTCATCATGGACTAGTAGAATTTCTGGCCGGGGATCTTGATTTTATGGATCAGACCGATCCATTTGATTGTGACTGCCGGAAACTTTGGTTGAGTTAGATGTCATTGTCCTATTCAATTTGGATTTTGTCTAAACCTGATGAGCAATTAATCATCGTGCTTTTGTACCGTTTGTTAGCTGGAGTTAGATATTGTTGCCCTTTTCAACTTGGCTTTGACCCATATTTTCTTTCATACTGGGTCAATGGCTTTCCATTTCTTTAATTAAGACATAAATATTATAAGCATTGACAACATAGGAAAAGATCATTACAGAACCGCAAGTTCTTAGTGCCCACCAGCACCCACAACTTATTTTCAGCTTGCACACCAAATGGGTTGTAATTCTTAATAAGAAAAGCTGCATGGTAGTCACAGATTTGGATTTATCATTTGGGACCCACGAGGAAAAAGCCTATCTAGGGTGGTGCCGACTCGACAGTAAACATTGAGAAACCTGGTTTTAAAATTACTATGAATCCAAAACTCTCCTCAAAATCATGAAACTTGGCATGGTGTTATGTCATATTGATGACCCACAAGTATAGGGGATCGCAACAGTTTTCGAGGGTAGAGTATTCAACCCAAATTTATTGATTCGACACAAGGGGAGCCAAAGAATATTCTCAAGTATTAGCAGCTGAGTTGCCAATTCAACCACACCTGGAAACTTAATATCTGCAGCAAAGTATTTAGTAGAAAAGTAATATGATAGTAGTGGTAACGATAGCAAAAGGTAACAGTAGCAAAATTAGTGTTTTGGTATTTTGTAGTGATGATAGCAATAGCAACGGAAAAGTAAATGAGCGAAGAACAATATATGGAAAGCTCGTAGGCAATGGATCGGTGATGGAGAATTATGCCGGATGCGGTTCATCACGTAACAGTCATAACCTAGGGTGACACAGAACTAGCTCCAATTCATCAATGTAATGTAGGCATGTATTCCGAATATAGTCATACGTGCTTATGGAAAAGAACTTGCATGGCATCTTTTGTCCTACCCTCCCGTGGCAGCGGGGTCCTAATGGAAACTAAGGGATATTAAGGCCTCCTTTTAATAGAGTACCGGACCAAAGCATTAACACATAGTGAATACATGAACTCCTCAAACTATGGTCATCACCGGTAAGTATCCCGATTATTGTCACTTCGGGGTTAACGAATCATAACACATAATAGGTGACTATAGACTTGCAAGATAGGATCAAGAACTCTCATATATTGATGAAAACATAATAGGTTCAGATCTGAAATCATGGCACTAGGGCCCTAGTGACAAGAACTAATCATAGCAAAGTCATAGCAACATCAATCTCAGAACATAGTGGATACTAGGGATCAAACCCTAACAAAACTAACTCGATTACATGATAAATCTCATCCAACCCATCACCGCCCAGCAAGCCTACGATGGAATTACTCACGCACGACGGTGAGCATCATGAAATTGGTGATGGAGGATGGTTGATGATGACGATGGCGACGGATTCCCCTCTCCGGAGCCTCGAACGGACTCCAGATCAGCCCTCCTGAGAGGTTTTAGTGCTTGGCGGTGGCTCCATATCATAAAATGCGATGAATCCTTCTCTCTGATTTTTTTCTCCCCGAAAGCAAATATATAGAGTTGGAGTTGAGGTCGAAGGAGATCCAGGGGGCCCACGAGGCAGGGGGCAGGTGCGCCCCCCACCCTCGTGGACAGGTGGTGGGCCCCTGGTCTTCATCTTCTGCAAGGATTTTTTATTATTTCCGAAACAATGTTCCATGAAGTTTCAAGTCATTCTGAGAACTTTTGTTTCTGCACATAAATAACACCATGGTAATTCTGCTGAAAACAGCGTCAGTACGGGTTAGTTCCATTCAAATCATGCAAGTTAGAGTCCAAAACAAGGGCAAAAGTGTTTGGAAAAGTAGATACGACGGAGACGTATCAACTCCCCCAAGCTTAAACCTTTGCTTGTCCTCAAGCAATTCAGTTGATAAACTAAAAGTGATAAAGAAAAACTTTTACAAACTCTGTTTGCTCTTGTTGTTGTAAATATGTAAAGCCAGCATTCAAGTTTTCAGCAAAGATTATGACTAACCACATTCACAATAACGCTTAGGTCTCAAGTTTACTCATACCAATGGCATAATCAACTAGCGAGCAATAACAATAAATCTCGGATGACAACACTTTCTCAAAACAATCATAATATGATATAACAAGATGGTATCTCGCTAGCCCTTTCTAAGACCACAAAACATAAATGCAGAGCACCTTTAAAGATCAAGGACTGACTAGACATTGTAATTCATGGTAAAAGAGATCCAGTCAATCCATACTCAATGTAAACTAATAGTAATGAATGCAAATGACAGCGGTGCTCTCCAACTGGTGCTTTTTAGTAAGAGGATGATGACTCAACATGAAACTAAATAGATAGGCCCTTCGTAGAGGGAAGCAGGGATTTGTAGAGGTGCCAGAGCTCGGTTTTGAAATAGAGGTGAATAATATTTTAAGCGGTATACTTTCATTGTCAACATAACAACCAAGAGATGACAATATCTTCCATGCTACACACATTATAGGCGGTTCCCAAACATAATGGTAAAGTTTATACTCCCCCTCCACCAACAAACATCAATCCATGGCTTGCTCGAAACAACGAGTGCCTCCAACTAACAAGAGTCCCAGGGGGAGTTTTGTTTGCATAAAGCATGGGACTAGGCATCCCGGTGACCAGCCACTTTCTCGTGAGTGAGGAGCGGAGTCCACTCCTCTTGAGAATAACCCGCCTAACATGGAAGATACGGACAACCCTAGTTGATACATGAGCTATTCGAGCATACAAAACAGGATATTTATTTGAAGGTTTAGAGTTTGGCACATACAAATTTACTTCGAACGGCAGGTAGATACTGTATATAGGTAGGTATGGTGGACTCATATGGAATAACTTTGGGGTTTATGGAGTTGGATGCACAAGCAGTATTCCCGCTTAGTACAGGTGAAGGCTAGCAAAAGACTGGGAAGCGACCAGCTAGAGAGCGACAACAGTCATGAACATGCATTAGAATTAATCAACACCAAATGCAAGCATGAGTAGGATATAATCCACCATGAACATAAATATCGTGAAGGCTATGTTGATTTTGTTTCAACTACATGCGTGAACATGCACCAAGTCAAGTCACTTAAATCATTGAGAGGAGGATGCCACTCTATCATACCACATCACAATCATTTTAATAGCATGTTGGCACGCAAGGTAAACCATTATAAGCTCCTAGCTAATCAAGCTTGGCACAAGAAACTATGATCTCTAGTTGTCGTTGCAAACATGTTTATTCATAATAGGCTGAATCGGGAATGATGAACTAATCATATTTACAAAAACAAGAGAGGTCGAGCTCATACCAGATTTTCTCATCTCAGTCAGTCCATCATATATCGTCATAATTGCCCTTCACTTGCACGACCGAACGATGTGGATAATAATAATAGTGCACGTGCATTGGACTGAGCTGGAATCTGTAGGCATTCAATAAACAGGAGAAGACAAGGCAATATGGGCTCTTTTGTCAGATCAACAATAATGCATATAAGAGCTACTTCAACAATTTAATTATGGTCTCCTATCGACCCCCAAAGAAAAGAAAAGAAATAAAACTATTTACACGGGAAAGCTCCCAACAAGCAAAAGAAGAACAGGAAATCTTTTGGGGTTTTCTTTTTAATTACTACCACAAGCATGGAAAGTAAACTAATTAAAAGCTAAAACTATTTTTTTTGGTTTTTCTTAAGGTTTATTAAACACACAAGAAGAAAGCATAAAAAGAGGAAAATAAACTAGCATGGATGATACAATGAAAAAGTATGAGCACCGACATCTAGCAATGAGTGTGTGAACATGAATGTAATGTCGGTGAGAAATACGTACTCCCCCAAGCTTAGGCTTTTGGCCTAAGTTGGTCTATGGCCACGGTTGGCCTAGCGGATATCCATAATAATAGTTGGGTCGTACTGCGAAGAAGAAGACTCTGGTTGCCACTGGTTGGCAATCATCTCCGGATCCCACAGATAATTAGACTGTCGTGGAGGATCAACTTGTGGTTCCGACTCTGGCTCTGGGGCTGATTTAGGGTTTCGGTAGGCTTTAATAGCCTCTAACAGAACAAGGTACTTACCTGCAGATAAATCAAACAAGGAAGGAGCAGGCAGGGTAATAGTCTCAGGATAATGTTTATCAAAGAACAATTTGTATTTAAGCTCTCCTTCCCTATTCTTAACAATAAAATCATGTGCCACCATACTCTTATAATCTAAATAAACAGTGGGCAGCAATTTTTCTTCCTTCTCATAATGCCTCATAGGTATGTTGAAATGTGCAGCTAGGCGTGAAGCATAAATGCCTCCAAAGATGGGCCCCTTAGTACGGTTCAGACTTAACCGTTTAGCAATAATACCGCCCATACTAGTAGAGTTATCACCGAATAAACCATGGAACAAAATAATAATATGAGGAATACTAAGGTTTGCACAGTTTCCGCGACCAATTAAGCAACGACTAGCAAATATTGCGAAGTAGCGTAAAACAGGAAAATGTATGCTAGTGATTCGTGCATCGGAAACCTTCCTCGTTTCCCCTACAGTGATGGTATCAATAAACCCATCCACATCGTCTCGATGTGGTTCCTCTACGCTGCCCTTGAAAGGGACCAGACAAACCCAACAAAAATCATAAAGTGACATCTCCTTATGCTCATCATATAAATAAAACTCCACCGTAGCTAGGTGGTGAGCTCCTAGAATGGAAATGCAAATTTTGCACAAATATATTTGTGAGTAAGAGCTATTGTTCGCGTCGGTCGTGGAGGAAGGCAGTGAGGCCTGCATTCTCAACCAATTCATAAAAATCTTCATAAATCCTGGCTGCTCTCAAGAAATCATCGGAAGGCCATTCACACGACCGAACCTCCGTGGTGCGAGGCAGATTATATTTGGGCTTCTGTGCCTTTCCTTCGAGCTTCGGCTCGATGAGCCCCTCAAAAGTCTCTTCATTATTTTTTGAATTTTTTTGAAATTTTTAGTAACTTCAAAATAAAAGTAAACCAAACTCAATAATATTGATAGCAACTACTCCTACAAGTGTCTAGAGCCTATATCATGCATCAAAACTACTTTTGACCATATAAATTTGACATGCAAGCTCATGAACAGGGTCACCTAAGCAGCAAAAATTTGCAATGAATAAAGCACTAGAACAAAAACTAGTTGGACCAAAGGAGGAGTCACATACCAAGGAACAATCTCCCCAAGCAGTTTTGTGAGAGGTGCTTTGAGCAAGGAGATTGAAAATCGCAGGAAAATGAGCTAGAACTCATGCTTGAGCTGGATATTCGTGTTTGTGGGAGGAAGAAGGAGTGTGTGGGTGAATGGGTAAGTGGAGGAGGGCCACCATGGGCCCTACCCCCTGGGCGCGCCCCCCTGCCTCGTGGCCAGGTGGATGCCCCCCCCCCCCGGCTGTGTTCTCGGTGCCAAATATTCTCAAATATTCCAGAAAAAATCATATTTAAATTTCAGGGCATTTGGAGAACTTTTATTTTCGGGGTATTTTTATATTGCTAATCAGATAACAGACAGAGAAAAAATACTATTTTTACTTTATTTAATATAAATAACAGAAAGTAAAAGTAGGGTACAAAAGGTTGTGCCTTCTAGTTTCATCCATCTCATGCTCATCAAAAGGAATCCACTAACAAGGTTGATCAAGTCTTGTTAACGAACTCATTCCGAATAACATGGAACCGAAGAAATTTCGAATAACACTATGTTACCTCAATGGGGATATGCACATCCCCAATAATAAGAATATCATATTTCTTCTTCACAGTAGGAAGAGGAAATTCAAAACCTCCAAATATAATCGATGGAATTTTTCCAATGGAGTTGATACTATGAACTTGAGGTTGTTTCCTCGGAAAGTGTACCGTATGCTCATTACCATTAACATGAAAAGTGAGATTGCCTTTAGTGCAGTCAATAACAGCCCCTGCAGTATTCAAAAAGGGTCTTCCAAGAATAATAGACATACTATCGTCCTCAGGAATATCAAGAATAACAAAGTCCGTTAAAATAGTAACGTTTGCAACTACAACAGGCACATCCTCACAAATACCGACAGGTATAGCAATTGATTTATCAGCCATTTGCAAATATATTTCAGTAGGTGTCAACTTATTCAAATCAAGTCTACGATATAAAGAGAGAGGCATAACACTAACACTGGCTCCAAGATCACATAAAGCAGTTTTAACATAGTTTCTTTTAATGGAGCATGGTATAGTTGGTACACCGGGATCTCCAAGTTTCTTTGGTATTCCACCCTTAAAAGTATAATTAGCAAGCATGGTGGAAATTTCAGCTTCCGGTATCTTTCTTTTATTTGTAACAATATCTTTCATATACTTAGCATAAGGATTCATTTTATCAGTTAATCACATATGCAAAAAGATAGGTCTAATCATTTCAGCAAAGCGCTCAAAATCCTCATCATCCTTTTTCTTGGATGGTTTGGGAGGAAAAGGCATGGGTTTCTGAACCCAAGGCTCTCTTTCCTTACCGTGTTTCCTAGCAACAAAGTCTTTCTTATCATAACGTTGATTCTTTGATTGTGGGTTATCAAGATCAACAGCAGGTTCAATTTCTATATCATTATCATTACTAGGTTGAGCATCATCATGAACATTATTATTAGCATTATCACTAGTTTCAGGTTCATTACCAGATTGTGTTTCAGCATCAGAAATAGAAATATCATTTGGATTCTCAGGTGTTTTAGTAATAGGTTCACTAAAAGCATGCAAAGTCCTATCATTTTTCTTTTTCTTCCTATTAGAAGGACTAGGTGCATCCACATTATTTCTATGAGAATCTTGCTCAATTCTCTTAGGGTGGCCTTCAGGATACAAAGGTTCCTGAGTCATTCTACCACCTCTAGTCATAACTCTAACAGTGTTATCATTATTCTTACTATTCAATTCACTGAGCAAATCATTTTGAGCTTTAAGTACTTGTTCTACTTGAGTGGTAACCATAGAAGCATGTTTACTAATAAGTTTAAGTTCACCTTTGACATTAGCCATATAATCACCCAAGTGTTCAAGCATATTTGAATTGTATTTCAATTGTCTACCAAAATAAGCATTAAAATCTTCTTGCTTAGCCATAAATTTATCAAACTCATCTAAGCATGGGCTAGCAAACTTAGTAAATGGGATTTCAGATTTATCATATCTATAGAGATAATTTACCTTTACTATTTGTGTCGGGTTATCAAGACGATGTACTTCTTCAATAGGTAATGGATTAAGGTCATATGTTTCTTCAACAGGCAGTAAATTAAGACCGTGTATTTCTTCAATAGGAGGTAAATTCTTAACATATTCAGCTTTAATACCTTTCTCTTTCACAGATTTCTTTGCCTCTTGCATATCTTCAGGACTGAGAAATAGAATACCCCTCTTCTTTGGAGTTGGTTTAGGAATAGGCTCAGGAGCTGGCTCAGGAACTGTCCAATTATTTTCATTTGCCAACATATTATTAATAGAATTTTAGCTTCATTCGGTGTTCTTTCCTTGAAAACAGAACCAGCACAACTATCCAGGTAATCTCTGGAAGCATCGGTTAGTCCATTATAAAAGATATCAAGTATTTCATTTTTCTTAAGAGGATGATCAGGCAAGGCATTAAGTAATTGGAGAAGCCTCCCCCAAGATTGTGGGAGACTCTCTTCTTCAATTTGCACAAAATTATATATATATATATATATCCCTTAAAGTAGCTTGTTTCTTATGAGCAGGGAAATATTTAGCAGAGAAGTAATAAATCATATCCTGGGACTACGCTCACAACCAGGATCAAGAGAGTTAAAGCATATCTTAGCATCACCCTTTAATGAGAATGAAAATATTTTAAGGATATAAAAGTAACGAGTTCTCTCATCATTAGTGAACAGGGTGGCTATATCATTTAATTTAGTAAGATGTGCCACAACAGTTTCAGATTCATAGCCATGAAAAGGATCAGATTCAACCAAAGTAATTATATCAGGATCAACAGAGAATTCATAATACTTATCAGTAACAAAGATAGGTGAAGTAGCAAAAGCAGGGTCAGGTTTCATCCTAGCATTTAGAGATTGCTTATTCCATTTAGCTAGTAACCTCTTAAGTTCATAACTATCTTTGCAAGCTAAAATAGCTAAAGAAGATTATTTATCAAAAACATAACCCTTAGGAATAACGGGCAAGTCTTCATCATCACTTTCATCAGTATTATCAGATTCAGTATTTTCATTCTCTCTAGCCCTAGCAAGTTGTTCATCAAGAAAATCACCAAGTGGCACAGTAGTATCAAGCATAGAAGTAGTTTCATCATAAGTATCATGCATAGCAGAAGTGGCATCATCAATAACATGCGACATATCAGAACGAATCGCAGAAGCAGTTTTAGGTGTCGCAATCTTACTCAAAACAGAAGGTGAATCAAGTGCAGAGCTAGATGGCAGTTTCTTACCTCCCCTTGTAGTTGAGGGATAAATCTTAGTTTTTGGATCTCTCAAGTTCTTCATAATGACAAGCAGGTGTAAATCCCAAGTGACTCAAAGAATAGAGCTATGCTCCCCGGCAACGGCGCCAGAAAATAGTCTTGATAACCCACAAGTATAGGGGATCGCAACAATTTTCGAGAGTAGAGTATTCAACCCAAATTTATTGATTCGACACAAGGGGAGCCAAAGAATATTCTCAAGTATTAGCAGCTGAGTTGTCAATTCAACCACACCTGCAAACTTAATATTTGCAGCAAAGTATTTAGTAGCAAAGTAATATGATAGTCGTGGTAACGATAGCAAAAGGTAACAGTAGCAAAAGTAGTGTTTTTGGTATTTTGTAGTGATGATAGCAATAGTAACGGAAAAGTAAATGAGCGAAGAACAATATATGGAAAGCTCGTAGGCAATGGATCAGTGATGGAGAATTATGTCGGATGCGGTTCATCATGTAACAGTCATAACCTAGGGTGACACAGAACTATCTCCAATTCATCAATGTAATATAGGCATGTATTCCGAATATAGTCATACGTGCTTATGGAAAAGAACTTACATGACATGTTTTGTCCTACCCTCCCGTGGCAGCGGGGTCCTAATGGAAACTAAGGGATATTAAGGCCTCCTTTTAATAGAGTACCGAACCAAAGCATTAACACATAGTGAATACATGAACTCCTCAAACTATGGTCATCACCGGTAAGTATCCCGATTATTGTCACTTCGGGGTTAAGGGATCATAACACATAATAGGTGACTATAGACTTGCAAGATAGGATCAAGAACTCTCATATATTGATGAAAACATAATAGGTTCAGATCTAAAATCATGGCACTCGAGCCCTAGTGACAAGCATTAAGCATAGCAAAGTCATAGCAACATCAATCTCAGAACATAGTGGATACTAGGGATCAAACCCTAACAAAACTAACTCGATTACATGATAAATCTCATCCAACCCATCACCGTCCAACAAGCCTACGATGGAATTACTCACGCATGATGGTGAGCATCATGAAATTGGTGATGGAGGATGGTTGATGATGATGATGGCGACGGATTCCCCTCTCCGGAGCCCCGAACGGACTCCAGATTAGCCCTCCCGAAAGGTTTTAGGGCTTGGCGGTGGCTCCATATCGTATAGCATGATGAATCCTTCTCTCTGATTTTTTTTCTCCCCGAAAGCAAATATATAGAGTTGGAGTTGAGGTCGGAGGAGCTCCACGGGGCCCATGAGGTAGGGGGCGCGCCCCCCACCCTCGTGGACAGGTGGTGGGCCCCCTGGTCTTCATCTTTTGCAAGGATTTTTTATTATTTCCGAAACGATGTTCCGTGAAGTTTCAGGTCATTCCGAGAACTTTTGTTTCTGCACATAAATAACACCATGGTAATTCTGCTGAAAACAGCGTCACTCCGGGTTAGTTCCATTCAAATCATGCAAGTTAGAGTCCAAAACAAGGGCAGAAGTGTTTGGAGAAGTAGATACGACGGAGACGTATCACATATCACCAACATGTTGTGGTAAAAAATTAGTCCAATTTGGGACAAGTTTTGGTACAAACTTCTTACAAACCGGAGCTTCTCTCAAAAAGGCTCATGGTTCCGAGAGGGACCTTGTCACCTATGTGTGTGAAACGACATACACTTTCTCTTCCCTCCTTGATTTATTTTATAGAGGCAACATGCAACTATATATAGCAACGCCGTCCTAAAAATATGAAACTATTCACGGTTCATTTTGCCTTTTTATACATTATTTGAGTTTCCTAGGCATTTTGGAACGTACTTTCATGTGCGCAAAGGTCATGTGTGTACTAGCCACATATGCAATTCGATGTTCAATCTGTTTATGGAATCAAGTCCTTATAAGTTGTAAGTACATATGATGTTGTTCTGTGTGCAATGACATCGCACACGGACTATACTGGGGAACTCGTCGGTGATGATTTCATCAATGGCTGACAATTGTATTCCACCAAGCGTTTGCCCACAACACACATGACTTATTAGCGGCAATCATCTGTGTTATTATCGGTCTTCGCACACATTTCTGATTACAGACCTGTTTGTCGTGTATCACACACATCTTGTTATATTGAATCGTTTCTATTCTCTTGGCTCAAAGCAAACAGTTCATCCAAGTGAACCGCATGTCGTATATCACACACCTTGATCTGGCTGACCATTTCTTTTGTGTTGCCTAATCACAAACGGTTCATCCGAGTGAACTGTATGTTGTATATCGCACACACCTTCATCTGGTTGTCCGTTTCTTTTGTTCCTCATCATCATAAATAGTTAATTCAACTGAACCGTATGCCCTTCATCGCACACGCAACTAAAATCTGGACCGTGTTTGATGCATCCTCCATCGCAAACATTTTGCACCTTTTTTGATGGGTTTTTTATAGCACCGTTTGCGATTATTGCATCGCACACAGTTTCGTCGAAGGGTCTCTGATCGTAGTGTCGCGTTAGCAGCATCCTGCAGTAGTGATATGAATTTGATCCCATAACAATTTCCCTTTATGAGTCAAACGATAATCCCTAAAGTATTCACGTTGATCCAACGTTACTCCCATTATATAGTTGAATGGGGTTTTCTCAGGATTATCAAAGTAGTGCATAATATCTTTCACATAACAATCATTGAGGATTTTAGGAGGTTCCCCATCTCCATGAGTAGCATGTATAACTATTTTTTTTTGGTATTTCATGTTCCATATCCATAACTAAAGATAGAGAACAACTTAGAATAAGAAATAAAAACTACTTGGTGATAAAGCAAACAAGCACACACGAGAATATTCACCCCACGCTATTGCTCCCCGGCAACGGCGCCAAAAAAAGTCTTGATAACCCACAAGTATAGGGGATTGTTTGTAGCCTTCTTCAATAAATAAGAGTGTCGAACCCAACGAGGAGCTAAAGGCGGAACAAATATTCCCTCAAGTTCTATCGACCACCGGTTGTCGGGGTTGGGGTCCCAGCAAACCCTTAAGGTTCGAACACTGGGGTGCGTGTGAAGTCTATCCCTCCAACCGATCTACGCTCTAGCTTGCTAGGATCTCGCGGACGAACTCGACGAACTCACAACATAGATGGACACATGGTTTATACTTGTTCAGGCCACCGTTGCGGTGTAACACCCTACTCCAGTGTGGTGGTGGTCGATTGCCTCTTGGGCTGATGATGAACAATACAAGGGAAGAACGGCCTCCTGAGGTTGAGGCGTTCTTGGGCTCGGTGAGCTTGAGTGTCTCCCTCTCTCCACTGTGGTGGCGAGTCCTATTTATAGAGGCCCCGGTCCTCTTCCCAAATATCGAGCGGGAAGGGAGCCAACAATGGCGGGCTAATTTGAAGGGGGACAGCTAGTACAAGCTATCCTGACAAAAGTAGTCTTCGCCTGCACAAAGTTCTGGTGGTGACGCTGCTCCGGGCTCCATGATGACCTCCGTCTTGCAGTCCTTGGTCTTGGTCTTGTTGCACCGAAATGGAAACCTTTGTCTGATGCCTCGGTACTCCGCGGCTGCGCTTGCCCCCTTTGCACCAAAGAGGAAACAAGGATGATGTGCGCGCTGGCACCCGCCTGGTGTCAATCGTCATGGCTCACGTCACGAAAGCCTCGTGAGGTTCGCCCCACCTAGATATCTCCACTCCTCGTGAGCCTGCCCAGCTAGGCCACTCCGGAGGAGGTCTTGCGTCGTCGCCCTCGCGAGGCTTGGCCCCTCGCGAGGGTCTTGAGTGCTTTGTTGGTGAAGATGGGCCGTACGGCCTATTGGCTCATCCACGCCGTGGGCCGCAGGCACGCAAGTCTAGGGACCCCCGTTCCCAGAATGCCGACAGTAGCCCCCGGGCCCAAGGTGCATGCAGGCTTGGCTTCACGGCGAAGCCAAGGGTCAAGCTCGAAGCTCCGTGGGCCCCAAAAGCCTGCGGCCTCGGTTGACGCGTGGCGGTTGATTGGACGTGGGCGTCTCCGCTTCCCCATGCTGCTTTGGCGACTACATGACTTGACAAGTCCCTGCGACATGCAAGGGGAACCATCATTACCTGTGATCATGGGAGACGCCGATTGGCCTTCTCTTGCCATAAATGGGGAGGGGGGTGAAGCCCCTATTGCCCATCTCTTCCTTGCTTGCTCCCTCCTTGCTCCATTGCTTGCAGTGCCTCCGATGGTGCCTCAAAGGAAGTTCTCTGCCTCCGAGAATGGAAAGGCCCCTCGCGAGGGCCCTGGTTCCCCGGTGCCCAAGCGCGGTCACGGCCGCCCGCGCAAGCACGCTGCGACCCCCGCAGTGGCCCACCGTCGAGGCGGCGCCATGACACGCGGAGGGGGCCGCCCCAACCGTGGCGATCTAGCTGACGGGGGGAGGCGCGCGATGGCGGCGAGGCCTCCCCGCCCGCGCTTCCATGCAGCCGAGGTGTCGCCGGAGTTCGTTGTTTGGTCGGAAAACCCGAACGCCAACTGGCTCCAGCTTTCGCGCTTCTTTGTTGATGAACTGCCGGCCCCTGGGCCAGGGGCTCTGGTTGCAGGCGGATGGTTGCTGTAGCAAGGCCTCCTGGGTCGCGGTCGAGACTTCTGCCGCGGGCAACATAGCCCTGGCCCGCGGTTTGCAGACGTTTGCCTGCGCGCGCGACCTGGGTAGGCGGTGCACGCTCCACTTCAAGTATGATGGCAAGTCGACCCTCTTCATGAGGGTGTTCGGGGAAGATGGCCGCCGCGCCGGATACTGCCCCGAGACGAACGATGGTGAGGAGGTACTTGGCCTTGGCGACGGTCGTGACGAGGGTGAGGGCGAGCCTGCCCTCAGCAGCGACCGCATCTCCTCCAGCTACGGCGGCTCTCCCTCCTGCGACAGCTCCAGCAGCAGTGGCTACGATCAGCCGCCGTGCCACCGCGCTCGCTTCGAAGGAGGCAGCGGGTCATCTCGTTGTCGTGCCTCCGTGAAGCGCGAGGAGGGGTCTGGCTAGGCTTGGGCGTCGCTAAGGGCCTGTCCCCGCAGATTGTTGAAATGCCGCTTTGTTTGGTTTTTCCCTTTCTTTCCCTGCACCAGAAAATGAAACCAATATGGGCCCAGAGGGGCGTGTATCGAACTATGGTTCTTGGTTAATGCAACATGCGAGTTATTCCCGTGCCATGCGATTATTTTGCAAAGAGATAACCTAACCTGGCGTGTTTGGGACACCCCTTCCTTCACGAGATATCTGCATTTGCTCAGGAACTACAAAAATTTGTTAGGGGGTGCGCTAGGGGATTTTGCCGTTTACCCGAACCTTGACTTAGCGCTTTGCATCGCGGTACCCGAGGGGCACGGATTTAGGAGAGTTGCGCCAGCTTCCAGGCTCAAACAAGGGTGACTCGCGAGAAGGCAGAGAGAAGGGAAATCTCATGAGGGCACCTGCCTGCCTAGCCCCCTCATGAGGTATGCGAAAGAGAGAGATCACGAGTAAACCAGAGCCGAAAAAACGCGGTAAAACTCGATTAAGGCAAACTCGATTAAGGGAAAGGCAAATAAGGGTGACTCGCGAAGGAACCAAATAAGCAAGGGAAGCCAAAGGTAAACTCGATTAAGGAAAAGCAAGTCAACTACGGAAAGCAAATGAAAAGCCGCGTCCGGCACCTAATTTAGTCTTCGAGTCTTCTCACCAGCGCGGAGCTAAGTGCTATCCACTAGGCGTGGGAGGGAGCCCCAGGGCCTGAGGCCGGCGCTCCTGAGACTTCGGGGTGTGTACAGCCCCAACTCATTATTACGTGAGAGTGTCACGGGCGGCGATTCTTCATATGCACTGGGCCTTGCTTCACAGGCTCTGGGCCTTGCTTCTCAGGCTCTAGGCCTTGCTTCATGGGTAGAAATTCCAGAGGTGCTGGATGTTCCAGGCATTTTGGATGGGTGTCCCCTCTTGCATCTCCAAGCGTACGACGCCAGGCCTAGTGATGTGAACGACCCTGAACGGGCCCTCCCACATGGGTGAGAGCTTGTGCAAGCCTTCCCTGGAAAGGACCCGCCTCAGGACCAGGTCACCCGTCTCGAGCGTCCTGGAGCGAATGTTGCGGCAGTGGTAGCGCCGCAGCGCTTGCTGGTACCTTACCGCCCTTAATGCAGCCTCGCGACGTCGTTCCTCCCCCAGCACGAGATCCATCCCCCGCATGGCGTTCTGCTGCATTTCGTCAAACTCCAGGACCCGTGCGGAGCGATGCCTGACCTCGTGAGGGAGGACTGCTTCAGCTCCGTAGACGAGGAAGAATGGAGTCTCGCCCATTGGCTTGGTGGCGGTGGTGCGGATGGACCACAGCACGGACTAGAGCTTGTCGTGACAGCCCCTGCCACATGCCTCCAGCTTCTTCTTGAAGGTCCTGGTCTTGAGTCCCCTCAGGACCTCTGCGTTGGCATGCTCGGCCTGACCATTGCTCCTGGGGTGGGCTACCGAAGCGTAGCAGATCTGCGTTCCAAGGTTAGCACAGTAGGTTTTAAAGAGGTTACTACTGAACTGTGAGCCGATATCTATGATGATGCGGTTGGGGACCCCAAAGCGGCTCACGAGGCCCTTGATGAACTTGACGGCAGAGCTGGCTGGAATGGTTCGGATGGCTTCCACCTCTACCCACTTAGTGAACTTATCGATGGCGACGTAGAGATAGCGGTAGCCCCCTGGCGCTCGCGGGAACGGGCCTAGGATGTCCAGCCCCCAGACCGCGAACGGCCACACGAGCGGGATGGTTTGGAGGCCCTGAGCAGGCTGATGGATTTGCTTGGCGTGGAATTGGCAAGCTTCACAGGACTTCACCAGCTCGGCTGCATCGTTAAGTGTTGTAGGCCAATAGAATCCGCTGCGGAAGGCCTTGCCGACGAGGGTCCGTGATGACGAGTGATGTCCACAGTCCCCATCGTGTATGTCAGTCAGCAGATTCCTCGCTTGATCACTGGAGATGCAGCACAGCGTGACGTCGTTCGGTCGTTTCCTGTACAATTCGTAGTCTTGAATGCAGTATGCCGTGGCCTGTCGGGACATGCGCTCCGCGTCCTCTTCTTTCTTCGGCAGTGTCCCGTGCATTAGGTACTCCCTGAACTCCTTGGTCCAACACTCCCCTTGGGGCTCGAGCGCCAAGAGCAGCTGAGCTCCTGAGGTCGGGCCGCAATCTGGGGCTCCCGAGACCGGGGGCTGAGGGAGCTCTTCCCGAGGCTGAGTCGTGCTTGGAAGAGGTAGCGTAGCTGACGGCTTGAAGAGTCGCTCTTCGAAGACGCCGGGCTCCTGCGGTTGCCGCTTGGATGCTCTCTTGGCGATGTCGTCGGCTTCCTTGTTGGTGCCTCGGGGCACGTGCTGCAGCTCCAAGCCTGCGAACTGCTTCTCCATTTTGCGCACCTCAGCAAGGTAGGCCTCCATGTGTTCGTCCTTTGGCTCGTATACTTTGTTGGAGAAGTTGACGAGGAGCTGTGAGTCACCCTTGACTGTAAGGCGTCTCACCCCCATAGCCGCTGCAGCCTTTAGGCCAGCTATGAGGCCCTTTGTAGGATCGAAAGTATGTCTAGAGGGGGGGTGATTAGACTACTTGACGAAACAAAACTTAACCTTTTCCCAATTTTAGTTCTTGGCAGATTTTAGCTATTGTAGGACAAGTCAAGCAATCATCACATAATTCAAGCAAGCATGCAAAGAGTATATTGGCAGCGGAAAGTAAAGCATGCAACTTGCAAGAATGTAAAGGGAAGGGTTTGGAGAATTCAAACGCAATTGGAGACACGGATGTTTTTCCCGTGGTTCGGATAGGTGGTGCTATCCTACATCCACGTTGATGGAGACTTCAACCCACAAAGGGTAACGGTTGCGCGAGTCCACGGAGGGCTCCACCCACAAAGGGTAACGGTTGCGCGAGTCCATGAAGGGCTCCACCCACGAAGGGTCCACGAAGAAGCAACCACCCACAAAGGGTCCACGAAGTAGCAACCTTGTCTATCCCACCATGGCCATCACCCACGAAGGACTTGCCTCACTAGCGGTAGATCTTCATGAAGTAGGCGATCTCCTTGCCCTTACAAACTCCTTGGTTCAACTCCACAATCTTGTCGGAGGCTCCCAAGTGACACCTAGCCAATCTAGGAGACACCACTCTCCAAGAAGTAACAAATGGTGTGTAGGTAATGAACTCCTTGCTCTTGTGCTTCAAATGATAGTCTCCCCAACACTCAACTCTCTCTCATAGGATTTGGATTTTGTGGAAAGAAGATTTAAGTGGAAAGCAACTTGGGAAGGCTAGAGATCAAGATTCATATGGTAGAAATGGAATATCTTGGTCTCAACACATGAGTAGGTGGTTCTCTCTCAGAACATATGAGTTGGAATTGTGTATGTGTTCTGATGGTTCTCTCCACGAATGAAGAGGAGGTGGAGGGGTATATATAGCCTCCACACGAAATCCAACCGTTACACATAGTTTTCCAATCTCGGTGGGACCGAATCAACAAACTCGGTCGGACCGAAAAGGTAAACCTAGTGACCGTTAGAGATTTTCGGTGGGACTGACATGCAACTCGGTAGGACCGATATGGTTAGGGTTTGGGCATAACGTAATCTCGGTGAGACTGATTACACAAACTCGATGAGACCGGTTTTGGTAATTAGCTAACCAGAGAGTTGGTCAGGCAAACTCGGTGGGACCGATTTGCTCTTTCGGTGAGACCAAAAAGTTACAAAAAGGAAACACTGAATTTACATTGCAATCTCGGTGGGAGCGATTCGCTCTTTCGGTGAGACCGAAAAGTTACGGAAGGGAAACAGAGAGTTTGCAATCCCATCTCGGTGAGACCGAGATCCCTATCGGTAGAACCGAATTGCTAGGGTTTGGCAGTGGCTTATGACAAGTGAAACTCGGTGGCGCCGGATAGAAAGAATCGGTAGGACCGAGTTTGGCTTAGGGTTTAGGTCATATGTGGATATGGAAAAGTAGTTAAGGGTTTTGGAGCATATCACTAAGCACATGAAGCAAGAGGCTCATTAAGCAACACCTCATCCCCCCTGGATAGTATTGGCTTTTCCTAAAGACTCAATGTGATCTTGGATCACTAAAATATAAAATGAAGAGTCTTGAGCTTTTGAGCTTGAGCCAAACTTTTGTCCTTAGCATTTTGAGGGTTCCACTTTCACATCCATGCCATGCCAATCATTGAGCTTTCCTGAAATAGTCATCTTGGAATAGCATTAGCTCAATGAGCTATATGTTGTTATGAATTACCAAAACCACCTAGGGATAGTTGCACTTTCAATCTCCCCCTTTTTGGTAATTGATGACAACATGTAGATCAAAGCTTCGACAAATGATAATAAGCATGAAATATATCGTCGCTTTGTGAAGTATGTGATAAGTAAGAGCTCCCCCTAAATTTGTGCATATTTAAAATTTGCTCTGGACTGCAAATGCACAAAGAGTTAGAGTCATGGGTTACTCTTCCATGTCACATACATCTTGGTGGAGCGCTTAAAATGATAAGAATGAAATACATGCACTCATCACCAAGAATAGTGAATGATCACATAAGATAGATAAGATAATAGCATTAAGCAAACATTAAGTGTAGCTTATGATCAAACACATGATCATCAATGTCTCACGAGCAATGACATAGTATCTCAAGCACTCAAAATCAAACAAAGTTCAAAAAACCACCAAATAAAGCAAGAGAGAAAAAAAGCAACACTCTCTCTCTCGAAGCCTATGATCTATACATTTTCTCCCCCTTTGGCAACAAGTTACCAAAAAGTTCCTAGAAAATGCATAGTGCTAGATCAACGCTCAGGCTTGATCTTCAGGTGGTGGTGGAGTCCGGATCACTCCAAGGACGAAGGCTTCCGTAGACGCTGAAGTAGACGCTGGAGTTGGAGCTAAAGTAGACGCTGGAGCAGGTTGGGCTGGTGCTATGGCTGGAGCTGAGGCAGTTGCTCTTGTGTCAGTAACTGGCACTGTAGACGACCTCGGACCTCTTGGCACTCTGGCAAAGGCATCAGTTGTAGTACTGCCTCTCCTTTCCTGCATGTCATCCTGGAGCTGCTCCACTGTAGTCTGAATCTCTGTCACCTTGACATCCAAGTCATAGAACTTTTGTTCCATGATTCTCTCTAGGCTTGCCTGGTTCTGAGTTAGGGTGGCTAGTCCTTTCTCAATCTACAGGGTGGATGCAATTAGGTAACCAAGCTGCTCTTGTTTGGTTTTGAAGAAATACTCAGATGCCTCCTCTTGAGTTGGCATCTTGGCAGCTTTCTCCTTCCTTGCCTTCTCCTTCTTTGCTTGTGCTTGTGCAGACGATGGTTCATTCTCAGTCATAACAACTTGATTATCTTCAAAATCTGGACGGATGGGCAGGTGTTCCTTGTCCAATAAGTATATGCTCGTGCCCATCTTGGAGTTAATGAGCTCCTGAATTTGTGGGGCATATCCACAACTCCTCTTCTGGTCTGCTGCAGTTCTCTTGATTGTTTCAATCATAAGGCTCATGACTTTGAATTTCTGTGGCACGTCAAAGATATGAAGCAAGTTGATCGCGTGGCCCCTGATCATCTTGTGATCTCCAGACTTGGGCAATAGGGTGTGCCTCAAAATCCAATTAATAGTTGGCAGCCCTGACAGAAGATAGTGCACTGAGCCAAACTTGAAAGTGTCAAGAGCTTCATTTGGAATTTCCTTGTACATATTGGACATAGAGTTATGGTCCATCTTCTTCTTGGCATAAATGTCCAAGTCATCCTCATGCTCTTCAGGGGCATTGATGAGCTGTGCCCATTCAGCAACTGTAGATTGGTACCTCGTACCCTCAGACATCCAAGCTATCCTACCATCTGGATAAAAGTGTGCTGTGGAGTAGAATTGCATGATAAGCTCCTCATTCCACTTTGTGAGCTTCTGTCCAACAAAGTCTGCAACTCCACAAGCACTAAAGCTGTCTTGCACTCCAGGGTAGTGCTCTTCGTTGTCATTGATGTATTGCCAGTCAACCCATCTCATATCACAGACTATTGGCTTCTTATCAAGCAGCACTGTCTCATAGAAGTCCTGCTGTTCCTTGGTGTGAAATCTGTAATCCACAACAGTTCTTCTCCTTGAAGCATACGGGTCTGCTTCTCTCCACTTCCTGAGCCCTGAGTCTCTCCTGAGCTTCATATCCTCGGCCACAGGATGAGCATCATTGTGGTCTGGGATCTTGGGCTTGAGTTTTCTGAGTACTTGCTCTTCATCATCTTCTTCTACAGCTTCAGGCACTGGGGCCTTGTTCTTCTCAGTTGCAGGTATGCTCCTTGTATTTCTCTTTGGTGCAGACTTGGGCTTGGAGGCAGCTTTGGGTGCTTCTTTGGGCTTAGATGTGGCAGCCCCTGTCCTGATAGCATCACCCATAAGCTTAGGTGCCTTAGGTGCTGGTGCAGCAACCTCTTCTTCCTCTTCCTCTTCCATGATGGAAGCCTTTCCAAGCACTCTGGCTACGGTCTTCTTGACCCTTTCCTTCCTTTTCTTTCCTTCAGCAGCAACTGGCTCTTTGGGTGCAGGCTTTTCAGTTGAAGCCCTGGCCTTTGACATAGGCTGCCTGCCTGCTGGCCTTTTGACTTTTAGGCCTGGCTTTGTGCCTTGAGCTGAGCCATGTTCCTTCTCAAGCACTACTCTCTTTGAAGTTGCTTCCTCTTCTGCCACATAATCCTCATCCTCTGATTCTGAGGTTCTTTTCTTCCTTTGTCTGGTGGCAGCTTTTGGCAGATTGCTAGGAGTACTTCTGCTGCCATCATCTGAAGAGCTTGAGGGACTAGTGCCCTCACTCATCTGCACTTGCTCTTCTGACATGTTCTGGCTATCACTCTGGTCTGACATGATGAACAAGCTGACTGCTAACCCTGTGAACAGTTTATAGATGAGGTAGAATAGATGAGCATCACAAAATGCAGAGATTTTTGCAAAAGAATGACTCAAAAACTTAGTTTTAGTTTCCCACTGAAATAATCTCGGATCTACCGATTTTCAAACTCGGTGATACCGAAGCAGTTTTGGAACCTAAACTAGTGAACTCGGTTGGACCGAGTCACAGTTCGGTGGCACCGAGACTGCTAGGGTTTCACAAAGTTCCAAAATCAGTCACACCGATAAGTAATTCTCGGTCAGACCGAGTCTCACTTGTGCAATGGCATAAGCCAAATCGATGGGACCGAGTTTTTCAACTCGGTGGGTCCGAGATGGTTTCGGTGGAAACCTAAACCTAGAATTTTCGAATCAAACCTAATCTATGAGTTCATTGACTGGATAGAAGTTTATCAAACGTGGCTAGAATCAATGTGATCACAATGTGCTAGGAATCGGATTGGGGAATAGCACAAAGATCGAGTCCATACCCTAGTTCGGCGGAGACTCGCTACGGCGGCAACGGCGGGGTAGAATTCCCATTGACGGCGACGGAGACCAGCGACTGGAGGCGGCTGGCAGCGAGAAGACGATCCGGAGACCACGTTGGCAGAGCAGGCTATCGCGTGGGCGAAGGGGTTCGGAGAAATTTCCAAATTTTGCCCGTGACTATATATAGCCCGACCCTGTCGGTGTGACCGAGTGGAATGACTCGGTGGCACCGAGATGCAAAACTGTATACAGTTGTTGCAACTCGGTGTAACCGAAAGGTTCAAATCGGTTGCACCGAGATCGAAAACCTAGATCAACTTAATGATCTCGGTAGGACCGAAAGTGGGGTATCGGTCAGACCGAGAATCGTAAAGAGGTTTTGGAAGTTTAAGTCTATGACGAATCGGGGACTCCGAGCGCTCCTCACACAGAGTGGTTCGAATCTGACTTGATCAAATTTTGTGATGTAGCATGAATAGAGTTTGAGACGAGAAAAGCATAGATAGCTAGAGGAGGTTCTTAGGCATTCTTGTCCATCCACTTGGCAAAAGGAAATAAAACCGAACAATCAAAACAACAAGTGGATGTCCTCGAATGAGTAAAATATGCAACCAGCATGCTCACACAATAAGATGGCAAATGAAATATGTGACAAGGCATGCACAACCAATTTTAGCATCTATCAAGCAATTTGCGATGACAAGGTCATCTATATATGAGTATATTGACTTAGGAGTCAAGTGAGAACACTTGATCATAGGTCATACTCATCGTTTAAGCCCAAGTGGGGTTACCACTTTTACATAAAGCATTGTTGTGTTCACATCTTTAGAGTTGCTTTAGCTCAAGTCTTAGAGTAAATCTCCCCCTAGATGTGATATCCCCCCTTAGAGGGATGAACTAACCTCAGGTTTTTGTCGATGATGACTTCATGTAGATGTTGAAGATGGGGATGCTCAATGTTGATGTAGATCACTTAGAGCTATCCATTTGAGTGAATTGCACTTTCAATACCTACATGGGTTAGTCCCACAAGGAACAAACAAGGATGTCCATAGACATAGAGTGATGCACACACAAGATGATGTCCATGAAAACTTTTAGGTTACCTTGTCCCTTGTCTTACCAACAAGAGGGTTTGTGACTCCTTGAACTAGTGCAAGATGTGGAAGTTGATTGCACTTGTTCTTGCCAAAATGATAAGAGTGAAGTATGTTGGCGGAGTCACCCTCAAGAACTCTCTATTTCTTCTTGTTTTGGATCCACACCATCTTGATGGGAATCCTTGGAGTTGTAGTCGTACTTGATGAAGTGGAACTTGAAGTAGTCTTGGGAATCCACTTGACTAAGGTCTTAGGAGCTTCTTCAAATGCATCAATTTCCTCTTGAAGCTTGTCCTTGCCTTTTTGCTTGTAGTCTTGTGGTGGAAGATCATCTTGAGCTTGTGTCCCCTTGAAAGAAGTATCATACTTCTCTTGTTGAGGAGCAAACTTTGTCTTGGGGTATTGATCTTCTTCCCACTCAACTCCATTGGCATTGAACTTTCGTTCAAAACCAACACCTTGATTCTTCCGGTGCATTCCTTGCTTGCACACAATTTCCTCGAATTGCTTACTCCCGGCAAGGCTTTTGTACACTCCTTTCTCTATAATTCCCTTCAATAAGCTATTTTCTTGCTCAAGTGTAACTTGGCTAAGAGAATCATTAGTGGAATCAAGAGAACTACTAGAAGCAACAATATTGGATTTAGCATGATCATTGTTACTGCTAGAGGAAGAATCTTTCTTGTTCTTGTTACTAGACTTGACTTGAGGCATGTAAGTGGATAAGAGTAAACGCTTGGCAATGTAAGAAGAACTTTTCTTGCGGAGATCATCATTGATTGCTTTTAAGAACTCATGCTCTTGCTCAAGATTGAGCTTTTCAAAGCGTAATTTCTCATGAGCTCTTAAAAGTTCTCGATGATCTTCGAAGATAGTTTCATGAGATAACTTAAGAGTGTTTAGTTCTTTAGTTAGAGCCTCGATCTTCTCCTTATCATTTTCATTCGTTTTATCTTGATTAGCATGATTAATTGACGTTTCATCATAGTATTCATCACTAGAGTTGTCAACAAGCAAATCATCACCTAACAAGTCATCTTCATCACTATTGAAATCAACATACTCGGGGTGTGTTACCTTAGGACCTTTGGCCATGAAGCATCTTCCAATTCCTTCATTTGGTGAGTCAAATATGTCGTAGGAGTTGGTTGACACAAGTGCTAGACCGGCAACACCTTCATCTTGAGCATCTTCAGAGTCGGAGTGATAACTTCTCTCGGAGTGGCTGTCGGAGTCGGAGCCGGATACCCATTCACCAACATGATCTTGATGTCTTCGTTTTGTGTAGATTCTTGATGATTTTTCCTTCCTTTCCGAATCCTTGCTTCTCCATGAGTATCTTCGTTCATAACGATCATCTCTACTCCTTCTCTCTCTTGGTGGTGATTCTTTGCTTCTTCTTTTTGGAGAATCTTCTCTTCTCTTGTAGGGAGCCGTACACTCATTGGAATAGTGTCCGGGTCTTCCACAACTGTAGCAGTTTCGCTCTCGACTAGAAGATCTTTTGTCATTGTAGGACCTTGACTTTAAGCTTCTATCTTTGCTTCTACTCTTGTAGAACTTGTTGAAGTTCTTCACCATTAAGCTTAATTCTTCATTGAAGTTTTGTTTCTCACTTGATGATGTAGGGGCTTCACATGAGGCTTTGTAGGCACCACTTGATTTTTTGTGAAGTTCCTCTTTATCCTTAAGTGACATCTCATGAGCAACAATTCTTCCAATCACCTCCGTTGGCTTGAGATCTTTGTAATTGGGCATCATTTGGATCAATGTGCACACGGTATCATATTTTCCATCCAAGGCTCTTAGAATCTTCTTGATGATGAATCTATCGGTCATCTCTTCACTTCCTAAGCCGGCAATCTCATTTGTGATGAGAGCAAGCCTAGAGTACATTTCAGCGACACCTTCACCATCCTTCATTTTGAACTTGTCAAGTTGACTTTGAAGCACATCCAACTTGGATTCCTTGACGGAGTCGGTACCTTCGTGCATATCAATCAAAGTGTCCCAAATTTCCTTTGCATTCTCAAGACGGCTGATTTTGTTGAATTCTTCGGGGCACAATCCGTTGAAGAGAATATCACAAGCTTGAGCATTGTATTGCAACATCTTCAACTCATCCGCGGTAGCTTCACGGTTTGGTTCTTTCCCATCAAAGAAGTCACCTTGCAAACCAACACACACAATAGCCCAAACGGCGGGGTTATGTCCAAGAATATGCATTTTCATTTTATGCTTCCAACTAGCAAAATTAGTACCATCAAAGTAAGGACCTCTACGGTGATAATTTCCCTCGCTAGACGCCATACTCTCCTAGGTTTTGAAACCAAGGCTATGACCACCAAAAGCTATGGAGATCAAAGCAAATGGAGACCAAATCTCTAATACCACTTGTAGGATCGAAAGTATGTCTAGAGGGGGGGTGATTAGACTACTTGACCAAATAAAACTTAACCTTTTCCCAATTTTAGTTCTTGGCAGATTTTAGCTATTGTAGGACAAGTCAAGCAATCATCACATAATTCAAGCAAGCATGCAAAGAGTATATTGGCAGCAGAAAGTAAAGCATGCAACTTGCAAGAATGTAAAGGGAAGGGTTTGGAGAATTCAAACGCAATTGGAGACACGAATGTTTTTCCCGTGGTTCGGGTAGGTGGTGCTATCCTACATCCACGTTGATGGAGACTTCAACCCACAAAGGGTAACGGTTGCGTGAGTCCACGGAGGGCTCCACCCACAAAGGGTAACGGTTGCGCGAGTCCACGAAGGGCTCCACCCACGAAGGGTCCACGAAGAAGCAACCACCCACAAAGGGTCCACGAAGTAGCAACCTTGTCTATCCCACCATGGCCATCACCCACGAAGGACTTGCCTCACTAGCGGTAGATCTTCACGAAGTAGGCGATCTCCTTGCCCTTACAAACTCCTTGGTTCAACTCCACAATCTTGTCGGAGGCTCCCAAGTGACACCTAGCCAATCTAGGAGACACCACTCTCCAAGAAGTAACAAATGGTGTGTAGGTAATGAACTCCTTGCTCTTGTGCTTCAAATGATAGTCTCCCCAACACTCAACTCTCTCTCATAGGATTTGGATTTTGTGGAAAGAAGATTTAAGTGGAAAGCAACTTGGGAAGGCTAGAGATCAAGATTCATATGGTAGGAATGGAATATCTTGGTCTCAACACATGAGTAGGTGGTTCTCTCTCAGAACATATGAGTTGGAATTGTGTATGTGTTCTGATGGCTCTCTCCACGAATGAAGAGGAGGTGGAGGGGTATATATAGCCTACACACAAAATCCAACCGTTACACACAGTTTTCCAATCTCGGTCGGACCGAATCAACAAACTCAGTCGGACCAAAAAGGTAAACCTAGTGACCGTTAGAGATTTTCGGTGGGACTGACATGCAACTCGGTAGGACCGATATGGTTAGGGTTTGGGCATAACGTAATCTCGGTGAGACCGATTACACAAACTCGGTGAGACCGATTTTGGTAATTAGCTAACCAGAGAGTTGGTCAGGCAAACTCGGTGGGACTGATTTGCTCTTTTGGTGAGACCGAAAAGTTACAAAAAGGAAACACTGAATTTACATTGCAATCTCGGTGGGACCGATTCGCTCTTTTGGTGAGACCGAAAAGTTACGAAAGGGAAACAGAGAGTTTGCAATCCCATCTCGGTGAGACCGAGATCCCTATCGGTAGAACCGAATTGCTAGGGTTTGGCAGTGGCTTATGACAAGTGAAACTCGGTGGCGCCGGATAGAAAGAATCGGTAGGACCGAGTTTGGCTTAGGGTTTAGGTCATATGTGGATATGGGAAAGTAGTTGAGGGTTTTGGAGCATATCACTAAGCACATGAAGCAAGAGGCTCATTAAGCAACACCTCATCCCTCCTTGATAGTATTGGCTTTTCCTAAAGACTCAATGTGATCTTGGATCACTAAAATATAAAATGAAGAGTCTTGAGCTTTTGAGCTTGAGCCAAACTTTTGTCCTTAGCATTTTGAGGGTTCCACTTTCACGTCCATGCCATGCCAATCATTGAGCTTTCCTGAAATAGTCATCTTGGAATAGCATTAGCTCAATGAGCTATATGTTGTTATGAATTACCAAAACCACCTAGGGATAGTTGCACTTTCACCCTCGTATTCTGTGATATTGTTAGAGACCTTCTCGCCGTGCTGAAAGCAGAGCTGCACGGTGCAGCAAAGCTTGTCCTGGGTGGGCCAGATGAGCACTGCTCCAGCCCCGCGCCCTGGTGCGCAAAAGCGCCATCAAAATACATGACCCAGCCGTCTGGCGCCTCACTTCATGGGGAAGTGGACCGGTCTTCTCCGTCCTCAAGAGCCGGGGCATCTGTCCATTCTGCCACAAAATCGGCAAGCGCGGCTCCCTTGATGACCCTGGTGATGCTAAACTCCAGCTGAAATGCTTGCAGCTTGATGTTCCATTCAGCGACCCTTCCGGCTGAGTTTGGGCTCCTGAGTATCCTCTCCAACGGGTAAGACGAGACGACCTTGATGGGGTGCCCCTGGAAGTAGTGCCACATCTTGCGCGAGGCCACCAAAAGTGTGAGCAGGAGCTTCTACGGCATGGGGTAGCGCGCCCTCGCGTCCCGTAGTACAGTGCTGATGAAGTATACTGGGTGCTCAACGAGGGCCGGTACACCGTTGAGTCTTGGGTCCCGCGTAGGTTGCGGCATATCCTGAAGTGATGGGTCTCCTGAGACCTGACTGCCCTCGGGAGCCTTCGCGATGTTACTCTGCTGAGCTAGGTCTTCCGCCGCTGATGGCTTCGCTGCACCTCTCTGGCCCGGTATTGTATCAGTTCTACCCTTATCTTGACGCTCTTCCCGAACCGCCACCAACGCCACGCTGGCAGAGTATGGGGTGGCGGCAAGGTAGAGAAAGAGAGGCTCGAGAGGCCGTGGTGCCACCATCACCGGGAGGCTGGTGAGGTATTTCTTGAGGTCTTGGAAGGCCTGGTCGGCCTCCGGGGTCCACTCGAAGGGGCCTTTCTTCTTCATGAGCTTAAAGAAGGGCAAGGCGCGCTCGCCCAGCTTAGAGATGAAACGCCCTAATGCGGTTACCCATCCTGCCAGTTTTTGCATCTCCTTGAGGGTCTGCGGTGGGCTCATGTCTTCGATGGCCTTGATCTTTTCCGGGTTCGCCTCGATCCCTCTGTGGGATACGGGAAACCCTAGCAACTTACCGGATGGGACGCCAAACACACACTTTGCCGGGTTAAGCCTCAAGTTCACTTGGCGCAAGCTCTTGAAGGTCTCCTCCAAGTCTTGAATCAACATCCTCGCCTCATGAAATTTAACCACTATGTCATCAACATAGGCCTCTGTGTTCCTGCCGAGCTGCCGCCCCAAGGCAATGTGCATCAGCCGCTGAAAGGTTGCGCCCGCGTTGCGAAGGCCGAAAGGCATGCAGGTGTAGCAGTACACCCCACACGGTGTCAAGAAGGCCATCTTCTCCACATCCTCCACCGCCATCTTGATCTAATGGTATCCAGAGAACACATCCAAGAAACACAGCAGGTCACACTCGGCGGTGGAGTCGACGATTTGATCGATGTGCAGAAGGGGGAACGGGTCTTGGGGCAGGCCTTGTTTAGGTTGGTGAAGTCGACGCACATCCGTTCCTTCCCGCCTTTCTTCGGCACTACGACGGGGTTCGCCAGCCATTCGGGGTATCGAACTTCTCGGATTGTACCTACTGCCTCCAGCTTGCGTGTCTCTTGGACGATGAAGGCCTGCTTCTCGGTGGACTGCCGTCTTGCTCGCTGCTTCACAGGACGTACGTTGGGTCACACCTTTAGATGATGCTGGATTACCTCTCTCAGGACCCCTACCAGTTGATCGGGCTCCCACGCGAATATCTCCTTGTTCGCGCACAAGAACCTCACCAAAGCTTCTTCTTGCCCCGGCTTAAGGCCGGTTCCTATGGTGAAGGTGGCTCCCGAAGACCCATCCTCGTTGACCGGCACCTGCTTGGTCTCTGCCTTGTCTTGGGTGAACAGCTGCTTTTTCTTAGTGGGCGCAGCCTCCTTGGCCTCCAACGCACCGGCGCCGGCTGGCTGCGCCGCTGCCGCGGTCTTGAAGGCGAGCCTGAGTGCCATCACAGCCTCCTTAGCGTCCCCTCGGACGGTGAGGACGCCCTTGCTCCCTAGCATCTTCATGAGGTTGTAAGCCGTGTGAGTTGCAGCCATGAACTGAGCGAGGGCCGGGTACCCGAGGATGGCATTGTACGGGAGACCGATGCGGGCGATGTCGAAGTCCACCAGCTTGGTGTGATAGTTATCCCGCGTGCCAAAGGTGACAGGGAGGCGGATCTGCCCCAAGGGGTGAGCAGCTCCACCGCCCACCCCTGTGAAGGGCTTGCTGAGGCCGAGCCGTTCGAGCGGCACATGAAGAAGGCTGAAAGCTTCTACGGAGAGCAGGTTGAGACCAGCGCCGCCGTCGATGAGGGTCTTGGTGATGGCCACGTTGCAAATGGCAGGCGTGCAGAGCATCGGAAGCATCCCTAAGCTGGCGGTGGAGCCGGGGTGGTCTTCCGAGTCAAAGGTGAGGTCGGCTTCTAGCGCGGCCCAACCGGACGGAGCCCCCGGGCGCTTGCAGGCGGCCCCAATCTGGCGGAAGAAGGGCTTGACGTGGCGATCTGAAGGAGGTGCTTGGGAGCCGCCCAGCAGCGCCGCGACTGCGTGGTGTACCGGTGCCGCGTAGCACGCAGTGAAGAGGTCGCGGAGTTCCCCCCAGGACATCACCGTGGATCCCGGGAGGCCGAGCAGCCAGGCGCGCGGCTCGCCAGCGAGGGCCAGGGGGAATAAGTTGGCCATGATCTTGTCGTCACCTCCGGCTTCAAGGACAGCCTCCTCATATGCTAGCAGAAAGAGCGCCGAGTCTGCCGCGCCGTTGTAATGCGGCGGCATCTTCGGCCTGAACTTTACCGACCACTGCACCCACCGGAGAGCGGGGGCCAGGGCTCGGTACCCAGACTCCCCACTGCAGGCGCCGACCGAGGAGGTCGGTGGCGAGGTACCTATCATGGGAGCGCGATGCACCGGTATGGGGCGCTGGTTGATGGAGAGAAGCTCTGGCGCACCCCTAACTAGCGCGCGAAATGTCGGGGTTGTGGTCCCGACAAACCCTTAAGGTTCGAACACTGGGGTGCGTGCGAAGTCTATCCCTCCAACCGATCTATGCTCTAGCTTGCTAGGATCTCGCGGACGAACTCGACGAACTCACAACACAGATGGACACAGGGTTTATACTGGTTCAGGCCACCGTTGTGGTGTAACACCCTACTCCAGTGTGGTGGTGGTCAATTGCCTCTTGGGCTGATGATGAACAATACAAGGGAAGAATAGCCTCCTAAGGTTGAGGCATTCTTGGGCTCGGTGAGCTTGTGTGTCTCCCTCTCTCCACTGTGGTGGCGAGTCCTATTTATAAAGGCCCTGGTCCTCTTCCCAAATATCGAGCGGGAAGGGAGCCAACAATGGCGGGCTAATTTGAAGGGGGCAGCTAGTACAAGCTATACTGACAAAATTAGTCTTCGCCTGCACAAAGTTCTGGTGGTGATGCTGCTCCGGGCTCCACGATGACCTCCGTCTTGTAGTCCTTGGTCTTGGTCTTGTTGCACCGAAATGGCAACCTTGCCTGATGCCTCGGTACTCCGTGGCTGCGCTTGCCCCCTTTGCACCAAAGAGGAAACAAGGATGATGTGCGCGCTGGCACCCGCCTGGTGTCGATCATCACGGCTCACGTCATGAAAGCCTTGTGAGGTTCGCCCCGCCTTGATATCTCCGCTCCTCGTGAGCCTGCCCAGCTCGGCCACTCCAGAGGAGGTCTTGCATCGTCCCCCTCATGAGGCTTGGCCCCTTGCAAGGGTCTTGAGTGCTTTGTTGGTGAAGATGGGTTGTACGGCCTGCTGGCTCATCCACGCCGTGGGCCGCAGGCAGGCAAGTCTGGGGACCCCCATTCCCAGAACGCCGACACCGGTATAACTCTACACACACTTGATGTTTGCTTTAACAGAAACAAGTATAAAACTATTTTGTAGGTGTGATGCTAGAACTGCTTTGCAAGAATAAAACTAGAAGTATTTTGCAAGATAATAAAAGTTAGGTGTTTAGTAAAAGGGTTTTTGTCAACAAGAAAGTTATTTGTCCCTAGGCAATCGATAATAAGTATCGGTAATCATTCTTGCAATTCTATATGAGGGAGAGGCATAAGCTAACATACTTTCTCTACTTGGATCATATGCACTTATGATTGGAACTCTAGCAAGCATCCGCAACTACTAAAGATCATTAAGGTCGTGAAACCCAACCATAGCACAAGTCCTCTTTATCCCATACGCCATAGCCCACCTACTCGGGTTTAAGATTCTGTCACTCTCGCGACCCACCATAAGCGAACCATGAACATATTGCAACACCCTACAGCGGGGGCCCCTCACGTTTGCGTGAGAACGGAGGGCACCGTAGGATGGCACCATAAATAAAATATGCAATCATATCAACCAAGATCACGATTAACCCACAGAACAAAACGGATCTACTCAAACATCATAGGATAACCATAGATCATTGGGAAATGATATATGGACTTGAGCACCATGTTTAAGTAGAGATTACAACAGGGAGAAGAGGTGTTACACTGCTGCATAGAGGGGGAGAGAGTTTATGTTGACGGTAGCAAGATTGTTGATGTAGATTGTCGTCCCGATCGTTGCCCCAGTGGCACTCCGATGCCACCGGAAGCGAGGGGGAGAGAGAGCCCCTTCTTCTTCTTATTCTTCTTCTTCTTCTTCTTCTTCTTATAACTTGGCCTCCCCCCTAGATGGGAGGAGAGTTCCCCCTCTGGTACATGGCCTCCATGGCCGCGGAGGGGCGGGAGCCCCTCCAAGATTGGATCTCCCTCTCTGTTCTCTTCTATTTCGCGCTCCCGGGATCTGGCCCTTCACGGTTTCTTAAATTCCCGGAGATCCGTAACTCCGACTGCGCTGAAATTTTTACACGTTTTTTTCATAAATTATCTTTCTTGAGCGAGAAGAAGGCCCCCAACCGACCTTCAAGGAGGGCACAAGACAGATGGGTGCGCCAGGGGGTGCCTGGCGCGCCCTGGTGGGTTTTGGGCACTATGGGCCCCCATTTGCATTGATTCCACCTCCTAAAAATCACATATATTCTAAAATAATTCTCCGTAAATTTTTATTGCATTTGGACTTCTATTGATATGGATTTTCTACAAAACAAAAACATGCAACAAATAGGAACTGGCATTGGGCACTATATAAGTAAGTCAGTCCAAATAAATCATATAAAAAGTTGCCGAAGTATGTAAAAGTTGAATAATATTGGCATGAAACAATCAAAAATTTATGGATATGATGGGACATATCACGTCCCTCCACCTACCGTGGCGCCAGACCCCGTGCATTTAGCTGCACCCGCCGCGCCCGTGCCCGTGCACGCGCCCCCCTCAGTGGCATGTGACGCCGCCATCGACCGCTACCTCTCAACGCCGCCAGTTGTCATCCTCCCGCGCCCCGCCCGTCAATTGTGCGATGACATGATATTTGATTTACAAGTGAAGAACATTATGTGCTGCCTTGAAGACTTCAACAACGGCGTCCCGGAGGACGACAACGACAACGACGGCACGCCACGCCGCCTCCGCCGCCACCGGAAATAGTTTTTTGGGGGTTTAATACTGTATCTGGAATTCTTGATCATATGAATATAAATCCGTAGTGTGAATGAATGAGACATATGGTTTGAACGAACTTGCGTTTTTCTCTCTTAATGTACAGACTTATCAAAAAAAATTCTTTCGATCATAAACGTTTTAGATAGAACACCCGTACGCAAAGTGCTATGGTCTTCCCCCTTAAGTCAAGGGAAATTTCGCAGCGCAGGATTTGTGCATCCCTTCGATGCAAACAGTTGTTTTGGATGACCTGTGTGCAACCATGTAGAAATAATTGGGTAAGATTTCCATCTATCATATTGGGTATGTTTCCATTTGTCAAACTAGAAAGATTAACATTTTTTTATCTAGTAACATTGCCATTTGTCAACCTTGTTGTCGGTGGGAAACGACACCTATGGGGTCACTGGGATCCCTTCTATGGTTGGTGGGCGCGGGGTTGTGCAAAGAGCAGGCCTGGCGGTCAGCACGCAGATCGTTTACCCAGGTTCGGGTCGCGGAGACGCGTAAAACCCTAGTCCTGCTTTGATGTATATTTGAGTGTTCTTGTGTTCTTGAACTAGTTGCGGTGTCTCTCTAGTCCAAAAGATCCGAAATCCCTCTCCAGTACGCCTCGGGCCTCCTTTTATAGACAGAAGGGGTCGCCACGGTGGCACACAGGAGGTGGAAAGGTGTACAATGGCTGAGTCTATCCTCTGGCATCGTCGGACAAACGCATTTAATGCGTTGCCGACGTGACACTCTTGCTTTATTGGGGACGGCGAAGAAGCTCGTCCCAGCTGTTGTCGCCTCGCCTGGCTCCGACGCGCATCCAAGTTGACGAGGCATTGTAGAGCCACGTTGGCTAGTTGCTAGGCTGGCGCGGTGGTGGAGCCTTCATGAAGATCTGCATGCCACCACGCAGGTGCTTGCTGAGTTGGTGTGGAGGTCGCGTGCTGCCACGCAGATGCCTGCCCAGCTGGTTGAGCTAGCAGCTGTACGGGAGCAGCGATGGAGTCTTGGCAGACGTGGGCCTGGCTGTGGCCCTTCAGATGTCCTTGGCAAGGGTCTTGCTGGGGGCCCGGCAAGGGTCTTGCCGCAGCACCGCGGTCATCCTCAGCAAGGATCTTGTCGGGGGTCTCATGGACTTCCTTGGCAAGGATCTTGCTAAGGATCGTCGTCTTCTGGTTCTCATCTGATCTTGTGTATTTATGATCTCTACAAAGATCTGCATGCCACCACGGAGGTGCCTCCCGAGCCTTGGTTCCAATGTGGTTGATGGTGTTGGAAACCCTTGGGCTCAAGGGTGGCGCACTCTGCTGGCGTCAGGCAAGTTGCCCCGGCAAGGATCTTGCCGGGGCTGCGGAAGCCACCCCGGCAAGAGTCTTGCCAGGGGAGTTCCCCTCGCCCTCTTTCTCTCTTTGCGCCTCTGGTCTTGGCGTTGTTTTGGTCGTCTTGTGCTCCGGCATCCCTCCTCTGCCCTGCTTAGTGCGGCCGTGGGCGTGGCTCTGACTGCCCGTGCACAAGTAAATGGGTGCAAAAGGAGAGCCCCTACTTTTGTATACCAACAGGAGCCCCCGGGCCTGGGCCACACATAAGCGCGATGCGTTGTTGGGCTAGGCCCAGAATGGTGCGTGGGCAGGCGGGGCAGATTTTTACTGCAATAACTTTTCCGTCTGCTGCGCTTCCCCATGACCCGCGTTGAATGTGCGACATGGGGGGTCATGCATGATGTGGGAATCATGCGTTGGGCGGTTTCCGCATGCATGCATCACATCGTGGTAGATGGTAAAGAGACGGTCCGCGCCTTCCCCGTAAAAAGGAACAACCACGGGCGCGCTGCTCATTTACCCTCTGTGCCTTCTCCAATCTCGGAACCGCCGTCCCCTCCATCTTCCTCCTCAAGCCCTTGCTCTCGCTCGCTGCCGCCGCGTTTTTGCTGCCCTTCCTCCTTCACCTATCACAGCCGCCATGGCACCCAAAACCAGCAAAGGCAAAGGAGTGGCCAAGGGCGCCGGGGGGACGGACCCGCTGGAGAGTGAGTCGGCCGCGCGGCGGACGTAGCTCGCCTACTTTCCCTCGACGGTCGACGCGGTCCACCTCCGGGACAACTTCAAGCCCCTGTGGGGGTGCAAGACGGGGGGAGAGACGATGGGGCATCTGGCCACGCGCGTCATTCCCACCGATTGCGCCAAGACCGCCCCAAATCGGTACCAATTCTTCGTCGACTACTTTTCCTGCGGCCTCTGCCCCCTTTCTCCTATTTCTTCAACGACGTCATGCACACCTATGGCTTCCACCTCCTGGATTTCACTCCAAATGTCGTGGCGTGCATGGCCCTTTTCGCCCATCTTTGCGAGGGCTTCGCCGGAGTGCATCCCAACACGACGCTTTTCTGCCATTACTTCTATCCTCGGATCCAGAGGGGAGGTGCCATTTCCGGTTGTGTCGCCTGGATCACAAGGACCCTGGAGAAGGGGACATATCCAGAGGGCGCCCAGAAGGAGAGGTGGGAGGAGTGGCGGAGCCGGATGATACGTCTCCAACGTATCTATAATTTTTGATTGCTCCATGCTATTATATTATCTATTTTGGATGTTAATGGGCTTTATTTTGCACTTTTATATCATTTTTGGGACTAACCTACTAACCGGAGGCCCAACCCAAATTGTTTTTTTTCCTATTTTAGGGTTTCGAAGAAAAGGAATATCAAATGGAGTCCAAACGGAATGAAACCTTTGGGAACGTGATTTTCTCAACAAATGTGATCTAGGAGACTTGGAGTGGGCGTCAAGAAACAACCGAGGAAGCCACGAGGCAGGGGAGCACGCCTACCCCCGTAGGCGCGCCCTCCACCCTCGTGGGCCCCTCGTTGCTCCACCGACGTACTTCTTCCTCCTATATATATCCACGTACCCCCCCCCAAACATCCAGGAGCACCACGAAAACCTAATTCCAGCGCCGCAACCTTCTATACCCAAGAGATCCCATCTTGGGGCCTTTTTCGGAGCTCCGCCGGAAGGGGCATCGATCACAGAGGGCCTATACATCAACTACATGGCCTCTCCGGTGATGTGTGAGTAGTTTACTTCAGACCTACGGGTCCATAGTTATTAGCTAGATGGCTTCTTCTCTCTCTTTGGATCTCAATACAAAGTTCTCCTTGATCTTCTTGGAGATCTATTCGATGTAATCTTCTTTTGCGGTGTGTTTGTCGAGATCCGATGAATTGTGGGTTTATGATCCATATTATCTATGAACAATATTTGAATCTTCTTTGAATTCTTTTATGTATGATTTGTTTATCTTTGCAAGTCTCTTCAAATTATCAGTTTGGTTTGGCCTACTAGATTGATCTTTCTTGCAATGGGAGAAGTGCTTAGCTTTGGGTTCAATCGTGTGGTGCTCGGTCCCAGTGACAGAAAGGGAACTGACACGTATTGTATTGTTGCCATCGAGGATAAAAATATGGGGTTTATATCATATTGCATGAGTTTATCCCTCTACATCATGTCATCTTACTTAAAGCGTTACTTTGTTCTTATGAACTTAATACTCTAGATGCATGCTGGATAGCGGTCGATGTGTGGAGTAATAGTAGTAGGTGCAGAATCGTTTCGGTCTACTTGTCGCGGACATGATGCCTATATACATGATCATACCTAGATATTCTCATAACTATGCTCAATTCTATCAATTGCTCGACAGTAATTCATTTACCCACCGTAATACTTTGCTCTTGAGAGAAGCCACTAGTGAAACCTATGGCCCCCGGGTCTATCTTCCATCATATTAATCTTCCAACACTTAGTTATTTCTTTTGCCATTTATTTTACTTTGCATCTTTATCATAAAAATACCAAAAATATTATATTATCATATCTATCAGATCTCACCCTCGTAAGTGACCGTGAAGGGATTGACAACCCCTTTATCGCGTTGGTTACAAGGTTCTTATTTTTTGTGTAGGTGTGTGGCACTCGAGCGTGATCTCCTACTGGATTGATACCTTGGTTCTCAAAAACTGAGGGAAATACTTACGCTACTTTGTTGCATCACCCTTGCCTCTTCAAGGGAAAACCAACGCAGTGCTCAAGAGGTAGCAAGAAGGATTTCTGGCGCCGTTGCTGGGGATATTCGCACCAAGTCAAGTCAAGATTCGACTCCTGACAATGATCCATTCCTGGCACCGTTGCCGGAGTCTATGCACAAGTCAAGACATACCAAGTACCCATCACAAATTCTTATCCCTCGCATTACATTATTTGCCATTTGCCTCTCGTTTTCCTCTCCCACACTTCACCCTTGCCATTTTATTCGTCTCCTCTCCCATTTCTTTTCTTGTACCATGGACGATTCAAAAAGGGCTAAGGGTTCTCTCTCGGGTTTTACCTTGGATAGTCCTTCTGTCCTCTCTAAGATCATAAATAATGATGCTATGGAAAGACATACCGGAGTTATCAGTGAGAATTTGAATAATTTTGATGAAGATGATCCCGGAATTTTTTGTTATTTACTTGATGAATCTTTGAAAGATGCTTGGGATAGGCTATTAAGGATCCGAGCTAGCTATGTGCCACAATATCAAATTGAGGTTTACCTCAAAAGCTTTTATATAGGTCTACCCTCCTTGTTCAAGCAAGTTCAAGACTCTATTTTTGAAGAGGGTTTTCTTGAGGGGGATCCCGTTGATACTTATGAAAAGATGAAAACTATATTTGGGCACCCCATGTATGAGAAGGTTGAATCTACCTCTCTTTTGTGCTTTTATCAAAATGAAATTATCAAAGAAATGAAGGCTAGCTTAGATGCCAATTTCCGTAACGTGCTTAATCTTTCTTCCACCATTAATGGCCACGTGTTATCTCAAAATAGAAAGATAAATGCTATAGAAAAGAAATTTTCTCTTTTATTTCCTAATACCAAAGATGGCAATACCTAGATCTATCTTCGCTTTTATGCCTAGCTAGGGGCGTTAAACGATAGTGCTTCTTGGGAGGCAACCCAATTTTACTTTTATTTCTTGCTTTTTGCTCCTGTTTATTAATAAATAAATAATTTATCTACCCTATGTTTTGGTTGTGTTTTTTTGTGTCTAATTAGTGTTTGTGCCAAGTAGAACCGTTGGAAAGACTTGGGGAAAGTCTTTTTGATCTTGCTGTAAAAAATAGAAACTTTAGCACTCACGAGAATTGCTGCCATTTTTATTTGGAAAGTGCTATTTAGTTAATTCTTTTTGAAGATGATTAAGAGAAAAATTCCTCACGTCCAGCAATTTATTTTAGAATTTTTGGGGTTCCATAAGTTGCGTTAGCTACAGATTACTACAGACTGTTTTGTTTTTGACAGATTCTGTTTTCCGTGTGTTGTTTGCTTATTTTGATGAATCTATGACTAGTAAAAGAGTTTATAAACCATAGAGAAGTTGGAATACAATAGGTTTAACACCAATATAAATAAAGAATGAGTTCATTACAGTACCTTGAAGTGGTTTTTTGTTTTCTTTCGCTAATGGAGCTCATGAGATTTTCTATTTTGAGTTTTGTGTTGTGAAGTTTTCAAGTTTTGGGTAAAGATTTGATTGATTATGGAACAAGTAGTGGAAAGAGCCTAAGATTGGGGATGCCCATGGAACCCCAAGGTAAAAATCAAGAAGACCAAAAAGCCTAAGCTTGGGGATGCCCCGGAAGGCATCCCCTCTTTCGTCTTTGTCTATCGGTAAATTTACTTGGAGCTATATTTTTATTCACCACATGATATGTGTTTTGCTTGGAGCGTCTTGTATGATTTGAGTCTTTGACTTTTAGTTTACCACAATCATCCTTGCTGTACACACCTTTTGAGAGAGACTCACATGATTTGAAATTTATTAAAATACTATATGTGCTTTACTTATATCTTTTGAGCTATATAGTTTTAGCTCTAGTGCTTTGATTACATCTTTTAGAGCACGGCGGTGGTTTTATTTTATAGAAATAATTGATATCTCATGCTTCACTTATATTATTTTGAGAATCCTTTAGAACAACATGGAAAATTGCTTTAATATAAAAACTTTCATAGAAGTGCATTGAATACTATGAGAAGTTTGATACTTGATAATTGTTTTGAGATATGGAGATGGTGATATTAGAGTCATGCTAGTTGAGTAGTTGTGAATTTGAGAAATACTTGTGTTGAAGTTTATGATTCCCGTAGCATGCATGTATGGTGAACCATTATGTGATGAAGTTGGAGCATGATTTATTTATTGTTTGTCTTCCTTATGAGTGGCGGTCGGGGACGAGCGATGGTCTTTTCCTACCAATCTATCCCCCTAGGAGCATGCGCGTAATACTTTGTTTCGATAACTAATAGATTTTTCCAATTATTATGTGAATTCTTTATGACTAATGTTGAGTCCATGGATTATATGCACTCTCACCCTTCCACCATTGCTAGCCTCTCTAGTATCGCGCAACTTTCGCTGGTACCTTAAACCCACCATATACCTTCCTCAAAACAGCCACCATACCTACCTATTATGGCATTTCCATAGCCATTCCGAGATATATTGCCATGCAACTTTCCACCATTCTGTTATTATGACACGCTTCATCATTGTCATATTGCTTGCATGATCATGTAGTTGACGTCGTATTTGTGGCAAAGCCACCGTTCATAATTCTTCATACATGTCACTCATGTATCATTGCACATCCCGGTATACCGCCAGAGGCATTCACATAGAGTCATATTTTGTTCTAAGTATTGAGTTGTAAGAAATTAAAGTGTGATGATCATCATTATTGAGCATTGTCCCAAGTGAGGAAAGGATGATGGAGACTATGATTCACCCACAAGTCGGGATGAGACTCCGGACGGAAAAAAAGGAAAAAAAAAGAGGCCAAAAAAAGAAGAAGGCCCAAATAAAAAAATGAGAGAAAAAGAGAGAAGGGACAATGTTACTATCCTTTTTCCACACTTGTGCTTCAAAGTAGCACCATGATCTTCATGATAGAGAGTCTCCTATGATATCACTTTCATATACCAGTGGGAATTTTTCATTATAGAACTTGCCTTGTATATTCCAATGATGGGCTTCTTCAAAATGCCCTAGGTCTTCATGAGCAAGCGAGTTGGATGCACACCCACTTAGTTTCTTTTGTTGAGCTTTCATATACTTATAGCTCTAGTGCATTCGTTGCATGGAAATCCCTACTCACTCACATTGATATCTATTGATGGGCACCTCCATTGCCTGTTGATACGCCTAGTTGATGTGAGACTATCTTCTCCTTTTTGTCTTCTCTACAACCACCATTCTATTCCACATAAAGTGTTATATCCATGGCTCACGCTCATATATTGTGTGAAGATTGAAAAAGTTTGAGAACATCAAAAGTACGAAACAATTGTTTGGCTTGTCATCGGGGTTGTGCATGATTTAAATATTTTGTGTGGTGAAGATAGAGCATAGCCAGACTATATGATTTTGTAGGGATAACTTTCTTTGGACATGCTATTTTGAGAAGACATAATTGCTTAGTTAGTATGCTTCAAGTATTATTATTTCTATGTCAATATTAAACTTTTATCTTGAATCTTTCGGATCTGAACATTCATGCCCAATAAAGAAAAATTACATTGAGAAATATGTTAGAAAGCATTCCACATCAAAAATTCTTCTTTTATCATTTACCTACTCGAGGACGAGCAGGAATTAAGCTTGGGGATGCTTGATACGTCTCCAACGTATCTATAATTTTTGTTTGCTCCATGCTATTATATTATCTATTTTGGATGTTAATGGGCTTTATTTTACACTTTTATATCATTTTTGGGACCAACCTACTAACCGGAGGCCCAGCCCAAATTCTTGTTTTTTGCCTATTTTAGGGTTTCGAAGAAAAGGAATATCAAACGGAGTCCAAACGGAATGAAACCTTCGGGAACGTGATTTTCTCAACAAACGTGATCCAGGAGACTTGCAGTGGGCGTCAAGAAACAACCGAGGAAGCCACGAGGCAGGGGGCGCGCCTACCCCCTAGGCACGCCCTCCACCCTCGTGGGCCCCTTGTTGCTCCACCGACGTACTTCTTCCTCCTATATATATGCATGTACCCCCCCCCCCCCAAACATCCAGGAGCACCATGAAAACCTAATTCCACTGCAGCAACCTTCTAAACCCGAGAGATCCCATCTTGGGGCCTTTTCCGGAGCTCCGGCGGAGGGGGCATCAATCACGGAGGGCCTCTACATCAACTCCATGGCCTCTCCGGTGATGTGTGAGTAGTTTACTTCAGACCTATGGGTCCATAGTTATTAGCTAGATGGCTTCTCTCTCTCTCTTTGGATCTCAATACAAAGTTCTCCTCGATCTTCTTGGAGATCTATTCGATGTAATCTTCTTTTGTGGTGTGTTTATCGAGATCCGATGAATTGTGGGTTTATAATCCAGATTATCTATGAACAATAGTTGAATCTTCTCTAAATTCTTTTATGTATGATTGGTTTATCTTTGCAAGTCTCTTCAAATTATCAGTTTGGTTTGGCCTACTAGATTGATCTTTCTTGCAATGGGAGAAGTGCTTAGCTTTGGGTTCAATCTTGCGGTGCTCGATCCCAGTGACAGAAAGGGAACCGACACGTATTGTATTGTTGCCATCGAGGATAAAAAGATGGGGTTTATATCATATTGCATGAGTTTATCCCTCTACATCATGTCATCTTACTTAAAGCATTACTCTGTTCTTATGAACTTAATACTCTAGATGCATGCTGGATAGCGGTCGATGTGTGGAGTAATAGTAGTAGGTGCAGAATCGTTTTGGTCTACTTGTCGCGGACATGATGCCTATATACATGATCATACCTAGATATTCTCATAAATATGCTCAATTCTATCAATTGCTCGACAATAATTCGTTTACCCACCGTAATACTTATGCTCTTGAGAGAAGCCACTAGTGAAACCTATGGCCCCCGGGTCTATCTTCCATCATATTAATCTTCCAACACTTAGTTATTTCTTTTGCCGTTTATTTTACTTTGCATCTTTATCATAAAAATACCAAAAAAATTATCTTATCATATCTATTAGATCTCACTCTCGTAAGTGACCGTGAAGGGATTAACAACCCCTTTATCGCGTTGGTTGCGAGTTTCTTATTTGTTTGCGTAGGTGTGTGGGACTCGAGTGTGATCTCCTACTGTATTGATACCTTGGTTCTCAAAAACTGAGGGAAATACTTACACTACTTTGCTGCATCACCCTTCCCTCTTCAAGGGAAAACCAACGCAGTGCTCAAGAGGTAGCACCGGTGGTGCTGGATTGAGGAGGAGGACCCACAGGAATTTTGCCAGGTTCGCCAGGTGCCGCCGGTTTGCAGAGACGACTGGGGCAATGTCGACGCCCAGGATTGGAAGCTCACGATCACCATCACCAGAATCCATCGCCTCGCCATTGTCGGGCTCACCCTGGAGATGATTGGGGCGGATTTCATCCGCCGTCGCATCGCTCCTCTGCACAACAAGGGGAGGCCGGACTTGCTCTTCAGGAATGCGGCTGACATCATGCGGCTCCGCCCCGGCCTGAACCACAACTTCACGGTGATGGGGCACGCCCACTTCTACCAGCAGCTCTTTCAGCTCGACGTGAATCGTGACAGTAGGGCCGAGAGGACCAGCAAGTTTGCGAAGGCCTACAAGGTCGCCAAGGGGCCCCTCTTCGGGTTGCCAGCGGGGGTGGTCCCGCTGAGCAACAACTCCCGCCAGACCGACATCATCGCCATGATGCCTTGACCCGAATTGGGTCGAGCCGGAGGCATACCAGGTGTAGGGGTTCTTTGACACCCCGTCGGAGAAGTACGTCCGCAAAGAGACACTGCTCATCCAGGACACCACCCAAGCGGAGCTGGACTACATCGCCGCCAGGGTGGCAGAGGCGGCGCTCGCCAAGGAGGCCCGCAGCGCTGGCGGCATGGAGGAATAGGCCGCGGTGGCCACAGAGGAGAAGGAGCTCGCCCAGTGGGCGGAATCTTCTAGGGAGGCCAACAGCACCGGCACCGGGGGCCCTCTTATTGAAGATGAGGTCGATGAGTCATCCGTGGAGGAGGTCGAGGCTGTCGACCCCCCAGCCACGGGGAGAGGGCGTGTCCTGCGGCGGGCCGTCTCTGGTGAGCCGGTCCGGCCCGACACGGCTACACAACCGCATCAACCTCAGGAGGCGTCCATGCGTCAAACGAGGGCCGCGGCAGCAGGGAAGGCGGTGAAGGCTACGATGGCGAAGAAGAAAGCAGTTGCCTCTTCTTTGTCCAAGTGTCCTCGGACTCCACCCGCTTCCCCTCCTCCCGCAGAGGATGACAAAGAGGTCTTCTTCGACCTCGGGTCCCTTAGCCCGAGCAGGAAGAGGAAGGTAACGAACGAGGAGGCGGAGGATGAGTAAGTATCTTGTCTTTTGTCACCTCTGTCCCCTCGGACCGTGCCACTTTTCTTGACTCGTCTTCTTCTTCACAGGGATACGGAGACGCTGGCCCAGAGGGTGGCGAAGAGGGCCAGGGCCTCGACGGGCGGCCAGCCCCCGGTGGGCACCTCGAGTACGCCACTGGTGGTGGAGAGAAGCCCGGATAGCAGCCCCCGGTGTAGCCCCCAGCGTACGTTCATCACTCGCTCCCCATCGACGTGTGCTCGGACACGATCCCTTGGTGCTGACCTTGTCGTGGTTGTAGGAGGAGGACGGCAGCAGGAGGAGCCATTGAGGGCCACCCCCAACATGTCACCCCCGTCAACCACGCCGCCCCGAGGGGTGTCCCCGGCAAGGGCGCCAAGCACCGAGCCCATGCGCACGGAGGAGGAGGAGGAGGCCCCGGGCGCCGGCGGCTTCGTCCCGGCACCGAATGTAGGTGAGGAGGGGGCCACTTCGTCCCAGCTTGGTACGGGTGAGTTGTTTGCCTCCTGTTCTCGCTCGTTTTTCTTCTTTCGTATTTTGATCTTGACTTCGCCTCATTTCCCTTCTCGGTGTCCAGATCCTTCCTAGGCGGACTGGGAGGACGTGGATACTGTCATCGAGGAGGTCGCCAGGGAGGTCGCGGCCGAGGCTGCCAAGGATGTTGCTGAGGATGCCGCCAAGGAGCCTGTCGGGGAGACCGGCGAGGCCGCTGCCAGGGAGGCCAGCAAGGCCGCTGCCGAGGAGGAGGTGGTTGACGACCATCCTTCCTTCGCCACCGCCTTTGGCTCGGGCAAGTATGTGAGCGTGAGTGACGACCTGTTCGTCCACCTCCCATGGACGGGGAGCACCAGGGCGCCCGCCGAGGGGGAGGTGTTCGACGACGAGGTGCTTGCCGCCGCCGGGCTCGAGGTCGTTGACGAATCGAGCGTCGGTGGCGGCGGTTCCCAAGAAGAGCGGCTCCTCCAGAGCATGAGCGCCAACTTCCACAAGCTTCAGGCACTTCACCATGCCCGCCTGGACAAGGCCAAGTCCAGGATGGCAGCTGTGGACAAGGCAGAGGCGGACCTCCAAGGCCGCATCGCCGAGACGCAAGCTTGGTTCCACCAGGCCTGTGAGAAACTGAAGACCGCCCAGGATCAGCTGGCCGAGCACAAGTTGGAGCTTGCCATGAAGCAGGCCGATGTCGAGAAGGCCCAGGAGGCAGCAAGTCAACATGCCGCCAAGGAGGAGGCCGCTCGGCGTCAGCACCAGGCCAAGCTGAACTCCTAGGAGGAGGACCTTGCCGCTCACGAGGAGAAACTTGCCGCAACACTCCGCGGCAAGGACGATGAGGTCAAGGAGCTTGTCATGCAGCGGACCCAGGAACTGGAGCAGAGGCACGAGGAGGCCCTCAATGCTTAGGCCCAGGTCCATGCCGGCAAGGTGAACGAGCTGGAGGTGGAGCTGGACGAGCTGAAGAAGCAGATCCAGGAGCTGACGGAGGAGAGGGACGCGGCCAAGGGCGCCTTGGCTGACGCGCAGGTCGCAGTCCTCGACAAGGTCGAGCTACTCTCCACGGCCAACGAGTCCATCAAGGACCTGAAGCTGAAGCTGGAGGGTCTTGAGGGGACGCTCTCGGAGGTTAGGGCCCGGGAGGAGACCCTGACCAAGAATTTGGAGGAGGAGAGGCAACTGTGGAAGAGCGACGCCGTCAGCCACGCGGATTTCATTGCGGGCGAGAAACTTTGGATCAGTCGCCTCGCTGATGTCGCCGACAGGATCACCACGCAGCTGGCTACCATGGGGATGCCAAACGTGAGGTACGTCCCGGAGCCAAACGTGAGTCCTAATGCCATGCTGACTCTATTCTTTGAGGGTGTGCTCGGGGCCCTGGAGCGGTTCCACTCCAACAGGGCAGCCTCTCTGGCCGAGGAGGCCCGGAGGCTTTGCCGGGGTGCCACGACCAAGATCCTCACCAACGTGGCGTACTGGAATCCTGACCTCGACTTCGAAGCTTCACTGGATAGCTTGCCGGAGGGTGTGGACCTCGCTCCACTCGAGGAGCGTATCGAGCCCGTCATCGGCCGCATCGACGGAGTCTGGAGGATAGAAAGGCTAGCGCTGGGACTAGGCACCCCGTTTCTTATCGTTGTTGTAGGTTCACAACCAAGACAATTTTTATCTTTAGTTAGAACCGCAGCAACAATTGATGTAATATAACTCTGCAGTGCTTTTGAAACGATGCATGTTATTTCCCCGTTTGATCCCCCTTTGTATGTCGACCCTACATTAATCGGGTAGGCTTGCCGGCGCGGACACCTGATACGTCTCCAACGTATCTATAATTTTTGATTGTTCCATGCTATTATATTATCAATCTTGGATGTTTTATATGCATTTATATGGTATTTTATATGATTTTTGGGACTAACCTATTAACCTAGAGCCCGGTGCCAGTTTCTGTTTTTTCCTTGTTTTTGAGTATCGCAAAAAAGGAAAACCAAACAGAGTCCAATTGACCTGAAATTTCACGGAGATCATTTTTGGACCAGAAGAAGCCCATGGAGTACCGGAGATGGGCCAGGAGAGTCCCGAGGCCACCACGAGGGTGGGGGCGTGCCCCCTACCTCGTGGCCACCTCGGGGACCCCCCCGACTTGTTCCCGACTCCAACACCTCTTATATAACCCCAAATTTCCAGAAAGAAACCTAGATCGGGAGTTCCTCCGCCAGAAGCCTCCGTAGCCACCAAAAACCAATCTAGACCCGTTCCGGCACCCTGCCGGAGGGCGGAATCCCTCTCCGGTGGCCATCTTCATCATCCTGGTGCTCTCCATGATGAGGAGGGAGTAGTTCACCCTCGGGGCTGAGGGTATGTACCAGTAGCTATGTGTTTGATCTCTCTCTCTCTCTCATGTTCTTGATTCGGCACGATCTTGATGTATCGCGAGCTTTGCTATTATAGTTGGATCTTATGATGTTTCTCCCCCTCTACTCTCTTGTGATGAATTTAGTTTTCCCTTTGAAGTTATCTTATCGGATTGAGTCTTTAAGGATTTGAGAACACTTGATGTATGTCTTGCATGTGCTTATCTGTGATGACAATGGGATATCACGTGATCCACTTGATGTATGTTTTGGTGATCAACTTGCGAGTTCCGTGACCTCGTGAACTTATGCATAGGGGTTGGCACACATTTTTGTCTTGACTCTCTGATAGAAACTTTGGGGCACTCTTTGAAGTTCTTTGTGTTGGTTGAATAGATGAATCTGAGATTGTGTGATGCATATCGTATAATCATACCCACGGATACTTGAGGTGACATTGGAGTATCTAGGTGACATTAGGGTTTTGGTTGATTTGTGTCTTAAGGTGTTATTCTAGTATGAACTCTATGATAGATTGAACGGAAAGAATAGCTTTGTGTTATTTTACTACGGACTCTTGAATAGATCGATCGGAAAGAATAACTTTGAGGTGGTTTCGTACCCCACGATGATCTCTTCGTTTGTTCTCTGCTATTAGTGACTTTGGAGTGACTCTCTGTTGCATGTTGAGGGATTGTTATATGATCCAATTATGTTATTATTGTTGAGAGAACTTGCACTAGTGAAAGTATGAACCCTAGGCCTTGTTTCAACGCTTTGCAATACCGTTTGTGCTCACTTTTATCATTAGTTACCTTGCTGTTTTTATATTTTCAGATTACAAAAACCTATATCTACCATCCATATTGCACTTGTATCACCATCTCTTCACCGAACTAGTGCACCTATACAATTTACCATTGTATTGGGTATGTTGGGGACACAAGAGACTCTTTGTTATTTGGTTGCAGGGTTGTTTGAGAGAGACCATTTTCATCCTACGCCTCCCACAGATTGATAAACCTTAGTTCATCCACTTGAGGGAAATTTGCTACTGTCCTACAAATGTAACGCCCCAAGACCGGAGCTTCAGATGCCTTCCAGGGTTTCTGAGATTCGTTGTGTGATTTGTTTTTTTGCTTCTTGCATTCATCATTGCATCATGTGCATTGCATCATGTCATCATGCAACCCATTTTAAAACTCAACTAAATAAACTGCATGGATCTTCGGTCAACTTAAACCGAGGGAATTCACATGGTGATTCTCTTTAAAACATATCCTACCAATAGTAGGGAGCTATTTTAAATATTTCATTAATTTGGAATTCACTATAACACACTTGCAAATATTCCAATGCCTTTGTTATCTTAACTCTTGGCCTCTAACCTCGCCATGTATTCTTTCATCATATTCCGGAGCTCCACCAGAAATCCGAACATTTTTGGACCTTTACAAACCTCACTTCCTATTCAAATCATTTGAATTTAAATCAAATGAGTTTGAATTTTACATCTTTCAATCTTCGCCTTTTCCATTTTCTCGGAACAAGCATATTTTTGTGAGTTCGGGAAAATTATCCCTATGCCCAGAATCTTTTCATAACCCTCTCTTTATTTTTTTTCTGCTAAAGAGATATGAGGGAGAGAGTGAAGCCCGGCTGGACACTTGGGCCTCAGTGCCAGGCCGGCCTCCTTCCCCACTATCCCACCTAGGCCTAACCCCCCTAAAGCCCACCTAACCCTCTAACCCTAGACCGCACCTAGCACCCCAGGCTCGATCCCCTCACCCTCTTACCTCGTACCTTTCCATCCAGCGCCGCCAGGAGCCTCGCTCCCCATCTCCCTCTCGTTCTCCCAGCGCCCCAGCGCACGCCATGGCGCCTCCAGCTACGTCACACCGGCCAGCCACCGGAGTTGTTGCCGGCTGCCGCCCCACCGCTCCTTTCTGTGCCATTCCCCTCTTCCTCAACTGCCAGGCGCGCTGCCATCGCCTCCCACCGCACGCCATGCCAGTGCCGCCGCCTTCCCCACTCCAGAGAGGCCGCCGCCCGCCGCCGTCAAGCATAGCCCCTCCCAGCCTTCTCCTTGCTGCTCTCGGCGTAGGCCGCTGGCCCCAACCATCATGGCGCCAGCCACCAGGGCCTCCAAGCCGGCGAGCCCCCTTCCTCGTCGGGCCTCCTCTGATTTTCCTTGTGCGCGAGCTGCACCGTGCCGAGCCACCCGGCGCCCTGCTCCGTACCCCGACCTCGTCCAGCGACCTTGCCTCCACCTCGTCGTCCCTCCTTCTCCTTGCTGAGGCCGCCGCCGGCGCCCCAAGCGCCCAATGCCTGTCTTTGCCATGGCCTTCCTCCTGCCAGTGCTTTTCCTTCAGTCCCCTGTTTTTGTCGTGCGAGAACGCGAGGACGACGACCGGCGCCAAGTCCTGCTCGAGCACCCGCCTGTGTTGCTGCGTCGGTACACTGTGTCGCTGCTCGTTGCCTGCCAAGACCGCCTCCATGGAATTTTGCCAAGTACACTACCGACAAGACCACACGGATGCCCGAATGAGTACCGAACGAAACGCAAAGACCTACAAGAACGACTTTGTGGACCGACGAGTACCACGATGACCGTTGTTCGCCAAGTACACCTTCGGATGGCCAAGTTCCTCTTCAAATCTACGACTACACGGTGTTGCGTCAAGTACCACGATGGCCGGATCCCTCGGACCCGTCAAGTCCGCCTGCGAACCGTGAACAACTACCGTGTCTGAAGAACCGCGGGGCACACGCACCGTGAACGACTACCCTCGCCGTGGATCTGACAAGTTCGCGAGTACGACTACTTCCCACTACGACCCATGAACGTCTACTTCCGTCGACATCCCATCGAACCCGAACCGTCCGGAGATGCACGCTTCAAAGGTATAACCCTGAGACGATGACCCGTGGCCGAATGCATGTGTTGTATGAGATGGTTTCATGTAACTGTTGCTCGCCGCGTACGATGTATCTCTTGCGTGTTACCCGTTTCTGAGCCATCGACACGTGGGAACCCGGTAACCGGGAGCACCCCACCGTTCATCGTCTGACACACTCCCGTCACACTTTCTTTTGCATCGACGTCGCAATGAGTTGTCGAAACCGGAACGTCGCCGTGGCACCGTTTCGTTATCATCACCGTGGCACCCCTTTCGTTTCCGCCACGATGAAAAATGCTTCATAATATGCTCTTATCAACATTTTCATAAATATTGCATAACACTTGCAAATGTCATCCGCATCATGATAATAACATTTAAAATGGTTAAATTATTGTTTGCCTTAAATTGCTAAATGCATATGGGGTTTTACCGGAATTGTTGTTTGGCGTTTCGGCCTCATTTAAACTTGCCTAAATAGATAATTTCTTTATGCTTCTCCTCTTGCCATGTTTAACAACATTTAATATTGTTGAGTACATAACCGAGAGAGAACTAAATAAGCCATGTGGTGTTTTGACAATATGCATCCCGATGCATATTGAGCTCCACTTAACTTGTAGTGTTGTTTGTGCATTTTTCCATGCCATGCCTCTTTAAACCGGACATGCATCATACTTGGTTGTGCATCATGCCATGATTATGTGATGGTTGTTTACTATGTTGCTTGCTTCTTTCCGGTGTTACTTCTTTGGATTAGTTCCGATAACGTCGCGTTTGTGAGGATTCGTTCGACTTCGTCCGTTTGACTTCTTCATGGACTCGTTCTTCTTCCTTGCAAGATTTCAGGCAAGATGACCATACCCTCGAAATCATTTCTATCTTTGCATGCTAGTTGCTCGCTCTATTTCTATGCCGCGATACCTACCACTTGCTATATCATGCCTCCCATATTGCCATGTCCAGCCTCTAACCAACCTTTCCTAGCAAACCATTGTTTGGCTATGTTACCAATTTGCTCAGCCCCTCTTATAGCGTTGTTAGTTGCAGCTGAAGATGAAGTTTTGTTCCTTGTTGGAACATGGATTTTGTTGGGATATCATTATTATATCGTGTTTACTTTAATGCACCTATATACTTGGTAAAGGGTGGAAGGCTTGGCCTTATGCCTGGTGTTCTGTTCCACTCTTGTCGCCTTAGTTTCCGTCATACCGGTGTTATGTTCCTTGATTTTTCGTTCCTTACGCGGTTGGGTCTTATGGGAACTCCTTGACAGTTCGCTTTGAATAAAACTCCTCCAGCAAGGCCCAACCTTGGTTTTACCATTTGCCACCTAAGCCTTTTTCCCTTGGGTTCTGCAGACTCAAGGGTCATCTTTATTTTAAACCCCCGGGCCCGTGCTCCTCTGAGTGTTGGTCCAAACTGGGCGATGTCCGGCGCCCCTTGGGCAACCAGGGTCTATGCCAACCCGACGTCTTGCCCATCCGGTGTGCCCTGAGAACGAGATATGTGCGACTCCTATCGGGATTTGTCGGCACATCGGGTGGCTTTGCTAGTCTTGTTTTAGCATTGCCGAAATGTCTTGTAACCGGGATTCCGAGTCTGATCGGGTCTACCTGGGAGAAGGAATATCCTTCGTTGACCGTGAGAGCTTGTGATAGGCTAAGTTGGGACACCCCTGTAGGGTTTTGAACTTTCTAAAGCCGTGCCCGTGGTTATGGGCAGATGGGAATTTGTTGATGTCCGGTTGTAGAGAACTTGACACTTAAGTTAATTAAAATGCATCAACCGCATGTGTAGCCGCGATGGTCTCTTCTCGGCAGAGTCCGGGAAGTGAACACGGTTCTTGTGTTATGCTTGAACGTAAGTAGATTCAGGATCACTTCTTGATCACTTCTAGTTCACGACCGTGCTTTGCTCCTTTTCTCGCTCTCATTTGCGTAAGTTAGCCACCATATATGCTAGTGCTTGCTGCAGCTCCACCTCACTACCCTTTTCCTACCCATAAGCTTAAATAGTCTTGATCTCGCGGGTGTGAGATTGCTGAGTCCCTGTGACTCACAGATTACTTCCAAACAGTTGCAGGTGCCGATGATACCCGTGCAGGTGATGCAACCGAGCTCAAGGAGGAGCTCGATGAAGATCGTGTTTGTTGTGTGGTTTCGTTTTCAGTTGATCAGTAGTGGAGCCCAGTCGGGGCAATTAGGGATCCATGCATTTGGGGTTGTCTTTATTTATGTTGGTTCCGTAGTCGGACCTTGATTGTATTCTGGATGATGTAATGCTATATTTATGTATTGTGTGAAGTGGCAATTGTAAGCCAACTCTTTATCCCTTTCTTATTCAGTACATGGGATGTGTAAAGATTAGCCCTCTTGCGACATGCCTACTATGCGATTATCCCTCTAAGTCGTGCTTCGACACGTGGGAGATATAGCTGCATCATGGGTGTTACAACAAACCTCTGCACTTGGAGGCCCAACAACGTCTACAAGAAGAAGGTTGTGTAGTAGACATCAAAACCCAGGCCGCGGCGCCTTGAGGACGGATCTCCAATGGCCTGTTGGGTATGCTTGCTGCCGGGAAAACCACCTCGCTGCTCTTAACGCGGCCACTCGAGCTGTCGAGCGGACTCGAGACAGAACGAGAGCGTTGCCAATCGCAGAAGGTCACCCTGCCGTTCTCGACGCAATCGCTCGAACTGTTGAGAGGACTCGAAACAGAATGAGGGTGTAGCCAATAGTGGTAGGGCCCCATTGCATGCAGGTTTTCCATACACAGGGCAAGATCGTCAAGGACGATAACCTTATATATAAAAAGGAATTACTCAAAGTTTTGCATGACTTAGCTTTTATGTCGTTGCGTGAGCGTTCACTGCGTCCACCGAGGACGCCACCTGTTCGGTCGTCTTCTTCCTTGGAGTGACAACCATGATGAAGTTGTTGCTTCAACCAGACTAGATTTCCACAACTACGCACCCCCCCTACCTGGCGTGCGAGAGATGTCGGTGGGAAACGACACCTATGGGGTCACTGGGATCCCTTCTATGGTTGGCGGGCGCCGGGTTGTACAAAGAGCGCGTCTGGCGGTCAGCACGCAGATCGTTTACCCAGGTCTAGGACGCGGAGACGCGTAAAACCCTACTCCTGCTTTGATGTATATTTGAGTGTTCTTGTGTTCTTGAACTAGCTGCAGTGTCTCTCTAGTCCAAAAGATCCGAAATCCCTCTCCAGTACTCCTCATGCCTCCTTTTATAGATAAAAGGGGTCGCCACAGTGGCACACAGGAGGTGGAAAGGTGTACAGTGCCTGAGTCTATCCTCTGGCATCATCGGACAAACACATTTAATGCGCTGCTAACGTGCCCCTCTTGCTTTATTGGGGACGGCGAAGAAGCTCGTCCCAGCTGTCGTCGCCTCGCCTAGCTCCGATGCACATCTAAGCTGACGAGGTGTTGTAGCGCCACGTTGGCTGGCTGCTGGGCTGGCGCGGTGGTGGAGCCTTCACGAAGATCTACATGCCACCACGCAGGTGCTTGCTGAGTTGGTGTGGAGGTCGCGTGCCTGCCACATAGATGCCTGCCCAGCTTGTTGAGCTAGCAGCTGCATGGGAGCAGTGATGGAGTCTTGGCAGACGTGGGCCTGGCTGCGGCTCCGCAGATGTCCTCGGCAAGGGTCTTGCCGGGGGGCGGACAAGGGTCTTGCCGCGGCACCGCGGTCGTCCTCGGCAAGGATCTTGTCGGGGGTCTTGTGGACTTCCTTGGTGTCGGTGTCAAAACCGGCGGATCTCGAGTAGGGGGTCCCGAATTGTGCATCTAAGGCGAATGGTAACAGGAAGCAGGTGACACGATGTTTACCCAGGTTCGGGCCCTCTTGATGGAGGTAATACCCTACGTCCTGCTTGATTGTTCTTGATGATATGAGTATTACAAGAGTTGATCTACCACGAGATCGTAGAGGCTAAACCCTAGAAGCTAGCCTATGGTATGATTGTCTATGTTGTCCTATGGACTGAACCCTCCGGTTTATATAGACACCGGAGGGGGCTAGGGTTACACAGAGTCAGTTACAAGGGAGGAGATCTACGTATCCATATTGCCTAGCTTGCCTTCCACGTCAAGGAGAGTCCCATCCGGACACGGGACGAAGTCTTTAATCTTGTGTCTTCATAGTCCAATAGTTCGGCCAAAGGATATAGTCCGGCTGTCCGGAGACCCCCTAATCCAGGACTCGCTCAGTAGCTCCTGAACTAGGCTTCAATGACAATGAGTCCGGCGCGCAGTATTGTCTTCAGCATTGCAAGGAGGGTTCCTCCTCCGAATACTCCATAGAAGATTCTGAACACAAGGATAGTGTCCGGCTCTGCAAAATAATTTCCACATACCACCGTAGAGAGAATAATATTTCCACAAATCTAATCTGCTGACGCGTTCTGACAGGACGTCATGTCGTGGCTCGGTCTTTGTTCGAACCGTTTTTCTCAACCAGCACCGCACATATTGCGGGGCGGTTTTCTCGACACATCTTGTCAAAGCAGAGATTGTGTCCCCCTTATTATGGGATTCTCATCAATATGGACGCGGGTAACCCAACCGCGCCATTACTTATGGCGCTTGGGAAATAAGAGGTTTTATCAGGTGAGGGGGGAGGCGCATTGCCTCTTCCGCCCTTATAAAGGGACAAGAATTCACCCTCTTCACCCATACCTTCTTCTCAACTCATTCCATTCTGCTCAGGCTCCAACGCGTGAGCGTTCACCTCCTCTACCCACAAAAGGTCTTCCAAAGATGTCTGGATCCGGAGCAGGAGGCAAATGGATGGCCTCTACCATCCAAGAGAAGGATATCAAAAAGCTTCGTGAGGCCGGGTATCTGGCCAAGAAAATCGGCCACCGTCTCCCGACGGTGGGACATATCGTCCCCACTCCGGAACCCCACGAGAGGGTTGTATTCCTCCCTCACTTTGTCCGCGGGCTAGGATTTCCCCTCCACCCATTCGTTCGCGATATCATGTACTATTATGGGATCGATCTTCACGATCTGTCCCCTAATCCTTCCTCAACATCTCGACATTCATTGTCGTGATGAGGCTTTTCTCTGCGTTTCGCCACACTTCGGTTTATGACTGAAGGTCTTTAATGTGAAGCCCAAGGTGGTGGGCAGCGAGCACGCCGAGTGCGGGGCGCTATGGTGAGCAAGATGCCCAACGTCATATGGCTAATGGGAACCTTTAATGATTCTGTCAAGGAGTGGCAACAACAGTGGTTTTACATCACTGAGCTGAGCAGTAAGGGACGGGCCGCTTCTACCAAGTTTCGATCCGGCGCCCCTCTGTGGCTTACGTCCTGGGTCAAGAAAGGACTGGATTGGTCCTTGTCCGATGAATTGTCGGTGCTCCAGATGCGTGTTAAAGATATGGGAGATAAGAACATTGAACTCGTTGACGCAGTCCAGGTGATGTTAGTCTGTCGGATACTGCCTTGTCAACACCGGACCTGCAATCTATGGGAGTTTGATCCGGCCAGGCACCAAACCTTGCGAAGGCTCTTCCGCTCTTCGCACGAGGACATTTGGAAGGTGCTTTTTAAGTCCAGCAAATCATGGCCGGACTCCGCCGAAGACTGCAGGTACCAACTGTCCCGCCCTGCAAGTTCGGTGAGTTTATCAAACTTTTTCATCTCCATGACCCAAAGGAAGCGCCTAACGCGTGTTCATTCAACTTTCCCAGAGCTGGATGAAGAAGGCGGAGCGGATCTATTGTCCGGCCCCGCTACCCGAAGACCCGGCCATACCACTTCTGACGAAGATGCTGGTCCCGGCGCCTTACAAGGTGCCAAAGAAGACGGCCAAGAAGGAGGCTAAAAAGACCCGGGGCGGCCATCGTCATCGCGGCACTTCGGGCACAATACCCGAAGGCTCTGATGCCCATTCCGCCTTCGAAGAGGACGAAAAGGAGGAGGAAGATGAATCCCCTGCGGAGGGAAGAAGGAAGAGGACGGCCTTCGCATCCTTGGAGGCCGAACTACCCAAAAGAGGAAAGATTCATCGTCAAGAGGAGTCTCCTGTCGCCGCTGACAGCGGCCTGGCATGGGATCCCAGGGCCCAGCCCCTGGTGCACTCGTGAGTATATAAAATCCGAGTATGTTTAAGCGTCCGGACTCATCGTGGCTTAGTATTTTAATCTAAGCTGTGTATTTCTTGTAGTCCGGCGAGGTCCCGTACCGAACAATCCTCATCGGAGGACGTGCTGAGCTCAAACGCTGTGGAGAGCGGGACGCCCCCGAAGGACCCTTCCTCCAAGCAGGTGCCAAACATCGAGGCCTCGTCCCAAAAGGACCCCGGCCAAGGAGGAAAGGAAAAAATCGTGAAGGCAGCGCCTGGAGGACGAACCGCAGCTTATTCCGCCGGAGAGGGCATGCCTATTCCGCCGGCGACCTCTGTCCATCCAGAAGTGTCGGATGCTTTGTTGGTGGCGCTACGAGATGCCTCCATCGTTGATGAACACCATGCCCTCATGGGCGCGGTGATCGAGAAAATTCAGTCGGCCGAGAGTGGATTGAACGAAGCCTGTATCAGTCTTATAAAAGGCTTTGAGGTATGTTTTATGAGTTATCGAAGAGTGTCATAGTATAGATAGTAGCCCCTGATACACTGTTCGGTGAAAGAAAGAACCGGACAGGGGATCGAATTCATGATCTCAGGAAGACTCACTAAATGACATTGATTTCTCTCCTGTTTCAAGCAGATACCTATAGCGGCTGCTGCCTCTCATACTGTGGAGATCGCCAGACTGAATCAAATTCTGGAGCAGGCCAGAGAAGAAATTGGCCGATTGGAAATGCAGTTGAGGGATAAACAAAGTATGCACCAACATTATGTGCATTTATTGTGAAATAAATGTTCAGTATGAAATAAGGCGCATAATATGTGCTAGGAGTTATGACCGAAGTCGAGGCCCTCAAAAGGGTCGTTGCCAAGGCCGAGAAAAAGGCAGCCACAGAGCGGGCTCTTCGTGAGAAACATGAAGCCAGAGTTATTAAAGCTGAGCAGGAGCTGCAAGAGGCCGTAAGTAAATGCGAGGCCTTGGAGCAGAGTTTAACGAAGAGATAGTCCGAACTCACCAAGGCGCGCCAAGCCATGAGCGATGCCCAGGGGGAAACGCAAAGCGCGCTGCAGGGGATCCAAGAGGCGAGGAAGATCATGGAGGGTAAGCTTTTCCCATGCAAATAAAATATTTGAAGGGAAAACTATGTTTCCGATTGTGAATCCGGACTTCTCAGGTGTATTTGCCGAGCTACCGCACAGTATTTCAGATGCCGCGCACTTCTACCGAGCCGAAGGAAGGAACACCGCCGATAAGCTTTTTTTGTCTCAGTATTTGGCACTGAAATATCCGGTGCCTTTTGCCGATCAGCTGAAACAACTGATCGAACTGCATAAGGCGGCGGAACTAGCCATGAAAGATGTGGTTATCCGGCTATGGCCTGCCGAACCGATTCCAAGCAGCTACTTCGGGCTCATAAGGCGGTTTATAAGCGCTTGCCCTCGACTTGACGCCATCAAGCGGTCGGTCTGTATAGAAGGAGCGTGAATGGCCTTCGCCCTTGCAAAGGTGCACTGGGGGAAGATCAATGCCGAAAAGCTAGTGACCGAAGTACCGCCGGAGGGGAAGGAGCATCGCAAGCCCGAATCATATTATAAGAGTGTCCTAAAAGGATCCTACCTTGCGGCGGAGCTATGTACCAAGGACATTATATTTCCCTAAATGCGGATCATGTTGTCCGTTGTAATGTTTAAGCAAGGTCGTTGATATGTCGCCTGTTATATAAAAGGTTACCCTCCTGTGCGGCCGTTTGTATATTAAGGCTGAGAGTTGGCCAGTCGTCGGCTTCTGCCCCCACGTAAGTAGTACGGGGATGTTCGGGATAAACCTGAGCACTCTTTATCCTAGTTTTGGGTCCTCCAAGGGAGGTGCTCAGCACAACGAACCAGGCAATCGAACTATAGGGCTTTATCACTCTCACTTATCCATAGGAGCTTTAATATGGTCGGCGCATCCCCTTGTGTTTGGAAGACCGTACTAGGGGCTCTATAAGCACTTGATCAGGGAAAAAAGCCGATCCATCGCACGCTGCATTGGTTATGGCATTATGCGGGAGAAATCCTTAAAGATTTTGTGACCGCTTGAACAGCTGACCAGCTCTCGCCGTATCATGACAGTTAGTTTTCGGCTTTCTCTACTGAGGTGCTCATCCAAAAGAACCGGGACACAATCGCAGTAGTTCTCCCTGTGCTACCTTAGCCGATATAGCAGAACGTAAGGTACCAAAACATGGGAGCCGGGCAAACCCAACTATTGACTCAAGACATGATTTGGAGCTGATGCATATAATGCTATAAGTTTGGGGTGCCGAACTTCCACGAAGGTGTTCGGACTTTTATTGCCGTGATACGGGAAAACGAAGCCCCTGGCATATTTAAGGCATATCACTATGTACGGATGTCGTTTGACGAAGTGATTTCGATAAGAAATAATCAGCGGTAAAACGTCATATAAATCCACATGTTGTATTTGAATAATACGTCTATGCGTATGGGTACAAGTAATGTGATAAAAAAATGAGTTGTGATAGCAGAACCTGCTGTGACTAGGGGGAAGAGGTTGAGTGCGGATCCGTATTGTAGCCGGACGTTCGCTGCGGGGAATGTCTAAGGATCCCCAGACATGAGCTGCCTCTGTGGAGTCCGTCCTGGTCGATGCAAAGGTGAACCTGCGAAGGAAATATAAGAAATGTTTGCGTGCCGGAGGGAGGTTGAGCCGTTGAGTCTGGCCTGTCGTGTCCTTCGCCGGAGTGTTTAATTGAGCCCTGGACGAGCCGGAGTGTTTAATTGAGCCCTGGACGAGCTGGAGTATCCTTCCGCAAAGTTGTTCGGAGCCCCTTGATGGTGTCTGGGAGCCTAGTGTCGACTAGAGGTTCGGCTACAAGGTGCTGCTCGGTATTCCTGCTGCTAAGGCAGTGATGTATTTGTTGGTGCCGAAGGAAAATTCGCCTTGCCATGAACCGTGATGATCTCGCGTGGACCGGGCATTTTGAGCTTACGGAAGGCATAATGTGGCACCGTGTTGAATCGAGCGAACACGGTTCGCCCGAGCAGTGCTTGATAGTCACTGCGGAAAGGGGCGATTTCGAAGATTAACTCTTTGGTACGGTAATTTTCTGGTGATCCAAAGATTACCTCGAGGGAAATGGAGCCTGTACAGCTGATCTCCATACCTGGTATGATGCCTCTAAAAGTGGCCTTAGTGGGCTTGATCACTGACTGATCGATGCCCATCTGGCGCACTATATCCTGGTAAAGCAGATTTAAACTGCTACCTCCGTCCATAAGGACTCGAGTGAGGTGGAACCCGTCTACTATTGGGTCAAGGATTAGTGCGGCTAGATTGCCCCGATTGGCGTTAACCGGACGATCAGTGTGGTTGAAGGTGACCGGCCCTAGCTTATATTGTGGGACGGTGAGTTCCATTGAGCCGCCATCCTTAAGGGTGTATATCTGGTCCAAGTGGGCCGTTTGGGTGGTATTTACCACATTCACCAATTGAGTATGGGGGGGTTCTTTTGCCCTCCTGTGTTCAGAAATCTGGGCTCTTCGTCGCTATCGTCGCCTTGAGACCCCTCTTCGTGTTTGACGCCTGCCTTGCCGGCTTGTTTGAAGACCCAGCATTCTCTGTTGGTATGGGTGGCTGGCGTTTCTGGGGTGCCATGAATTTGGCATTGACGAGCGAGTATGCGGTTCAGACTGGATGGACCCGGATTTGTATTTTTGGGCGGCTCCTTTCGCTGACCGTACTTTGAGACCCTGAACCCGGCATTAACTGTTGTATTATTGGTTTTATCACCATGTTTGTGGCGCTTGTGTTTGTTGCGTCGTGGTTTGCCGTTGGCATCTTTGTTATCCGGAGTGCCCGAATTCCTGGATGTGTTCTTGCTGCGAGCCAGCCAGCTATCTTCGCCCGCGCAAAAGCGAGTCATGAGTGTCGTGAGGGCTGCCATAGACTTCGGCTTCTCCTGGCCGAGGTGCCGGGCGAGCCACTCGTCGCGGATGTTATGCTTAAATGCCGCTAAGGCCTCTGCGTCCGGACAGTCGACAATTTGGTTTTTCTTAGTTAGGAACCGTCTCTAGAATTGCCTGGCCAATTCCCCTGGGTGCTGAGTTATGTGGCTCAAGTCATCAGCATCCGGTGGTCGCACATAAGTGCCCTGGAAGTTGTCAAGGAATGCGTCTTCCAAGTCCTCCCAACTGCCGACGGAGTCTGCTGGCAAGCTATTCAGCCAATGCCGAGCTGGTCCTTTGAGTGTTAGTGGGAGGTACTTGATGCCATGTAGATCATCACCGCGAGCCATGTGGATGTGAAGGAGGAAATCCTGAATCCATACAACGGGATCTGTTGTACCATCATATGATTCGATATTTATGGGTTTAAAACCCTCCGGGAATTCGTGATCCATAACTTCATCAGTGAAGCATAGGGGGTGTGCGGCGCCTCTGTGCCAGGCTATATCTCAACGCAGTTCATATGAATCTTCTCTGGTGTATTTGGCCCGGCCGGATTTGCTTTTGGCCTATCCGGCGCGATGATCATCGTCCCATGTTGGCGCGTGTGCCCATGACCCGTATATTGACCTTGCAAGTTTTGCCTTACTGTCCAATACGTCTCGCAGGTCCCGTGTGTTGCCCCGAGCCTTGGTATTTTGGATTGAGTGGCGGCGGGGTGCAGGCTGAACTTTAGGCTGAAACGCCTCTTTGGCTCGACCACGTAGTGGCCGGTCAGCCGCATCATACACTGGTGCATGGGGTTTCAATGCTTCCCCCTCGAGGTGACGTAGCAACATGCGTTTTGGGTAACTCTTGGAGGGGCGCTCGAGTTTGTATTCCTCGGCCACAAGGACTTCGGTCCATCTATCTGCTAGCAAGTCTTGATCAGCTTGAAGCTGTTGTTGCTTTTTCTTCAGGCTATTTGCTGTGGCCATAAGCCGGCGCTTGAAGTGCTCTTGTTCGACGGGGTCCTCAGGCATGATAAATTCTTCGTCGCCGAGGCTCGCCTCGTCTTCGGAGAGAGGCATGTAATTGTCCTCCTCCGGTTCTCCATCCGCTGCCTTCTCTGGAGGGCTAGCTTGTTCATCCTCTGGCTCTACATCGTGCTGGAGGGGATTGTGGTTGTCTTCGGCACTATCCGGAGTGTTATTGTCTCCTATGCCGGTATCATTACTTTTGCTGTGGCGGGACTTAGAGTGGCGCCGCTGACGTCGGCACTTGGGTTGCTTCTTGGAGGGGTCATCCTCCGTTGTCTCGTCGCCATTGCCTTCTTTGGAGGTGTCCACCATGTATATATCATATGATGAGGTAGCGGTCCAGCGCCCTGTGGGCGGTGGTTCCTGCTCGTCTCCTGCATCGTCGTCCATACCGTTGATGTCTTCGGAGTCAAAGTCGAGCATGTCGGTTAAATCGTCGACAGTGGCTACTAAGTGGGTGGTGGGTAGGCAGTGAATTTCTTCGTCATCCGCATCCCATTCTAGCTGGACATAGTTTGGCCAAGGTTCTCCTGACAGGGAGAGGGACCTTAATGAATTTAGCATATCACCGAAGGGCGAGTGCTGAAAGATATCCGACGGAGGTGAACTCCATGATCGGCGCCCAGTCGGATTCGACGGGCACGGATGTAAGCGGCTCGGAGTCCGTGGCCGGAGGTGAATCCAGTGGTTCGGCGACACGGCTCTCGTAAGGGGTGAAGTCAGTATCCGGCTCGATCTCCACTGAGAGTGCGGTCTCCATGGCGGGGTCTATCCCTCCGTCCTTGGATGGCGCAAGTTGCTCCAGATTGAAGGCCGGAGGAATTGCAGATGCGATCTCCTGAACATTGTCCGACGGCAGAGTTACGTCGTGTTCGTCATGACTGTGCGGCGCACGTAACACGGGCTCAAATCCGTCAAAGATCAAGTCTCCGCGGATGTCGGCAGTGTAGTTTAAGTTTCCGACTCTGACCTGATGGCCAGGGGCGTAGCTCTCGACCTGCTCTAGATGGCCAAGCGAATTGGCCCGCAGTGCGAAGCCGCCGAATACAAAGATCTGTCCAGGGTGGAAAACCTCACCCTGGACCTCATCGCTATCGATGATCGAAGGAGCCATCTGTTGGGGAACGTGGTAATTTCAAAAATTTCCAACGCACACGCAAGATCATGGTGATGGATAGCAACGAGAGGGGAGACTGTTGTCCATGTACCCTCGTAGACCGAAAGCGGAAGCATTAGCACAACGCGGTTGATGTAGTCGTAGGTCTTCACGATCTAACCGATCAAGTACCGAACGCATGGCACCTCCGACTTCTGCACACGTTCAACTCGATGACGTCCCTCGAACTCCGATCCAGCCGAGTGTTGAGGGAGAGTTTCGTCAGCACAACGGCGTGGTGACGATGATAATGTTCTACCGACGCAGGGCTTTGCCTAAGCACCGCTACGATATGACCGAGGTGGATTATGGTGGAGGGGGGCACTGCACACGGCTAAGAGATCCAAGGGATCAATTGCTGTCTCTATGGGGTGCCCCTGGCCACGTATATAAAGGAGTGGAGGGGGGGCGGCCCCTATGGTGCGCCCTGGAGGAGTCCTACTCCCACCGGGAGTAGGATTCCCCCCTTCCAAGTAGTAGGAGTAGGAGTCAGGGCAAGGAAATAGAGAAGAGAAGGAAGGAGGGGGCGCAGCCCCTCCCCCTAGTCCAATTCTGACTAGGCCTTGGGGGGCGCCCAACCTCTCCTCTCTCTTTCCCCTAAAGCCCAATAAGGCCCATATACTCCCCGGCGAATTCCCGTAACTCTCTGGTACTCCGAATAATACCTGAATCACTCGGAACCTTTCCGATGTCCGAATATAGTCGTCCAATATATCGATCTTTACGCCTCAACCATTTCGAGACTCCTCGTCATGTCCCCGATCTTATCCGGGACTCCGAACTACCTTTGGTACATCAATACACATAAACTCATAATATAACCGTCATCGAACTTTAAGCGTGCGGACCCTACGGGTTCGAGAACTATGTAGACATGACCGAGACACGTCTCTGGTCAATAACCAATAGCGGAACCTGGATGCTCATATTGGTTCCCACATATTCTACGAAGATCTTTATCGGTCAAACCGCATAACAACATACATTGTTCCCTTTGTCATCGGTATGTTACTTGCCCGAGATTCGATCGTCGGTATCTCAATACCTAGTTCAATCTCGTTACCGGCAAGTCTCCTTACTCGTTCTGTAATATATCATCCTGCAACTAACTCATTAGCCGCAATGCTTGCAAGGCTTATAGTGACGTGCATTACCGAGTGGGCCTAGAGATACCTCTCCGACAATCGAAGTGACAAACCCTAATCTCGAAATACGCCAACCCAACAAGTACCTTCGGAGACACCTGTAGAGCACCTTTATAATCACCCAGTTACGTTGTGACGTTTGGTGGCACACAAAGTATTCCTCCGGTAAACGGGAGTTGCATAATCTCATAGTCATAGGAACATGTATAAGTCATGAAGAGAGTAATAGCAACAAACTAAACGATCAAGTGCTAAGCTAACGGAATGAGTCAAGTCAATCACATCATTCTCCTAATGATGTGATCTCATTAATCAAATGAAAACTCTTTGTCTATGGTTAGGAAACTCAACCATCTCTGATCAATGAGCTAGTCAAGTAGAGGCATACTAGTGACATACTGTTTGTCTATGTATTCACACATGTATTATGTTTTCGGTTAATACAATTCTAGCATGAATAATAAACATTTATCATGATATAAGGAAATAAATAATAACTTTATTATTGCCTCTAGGGCATATTTCCTTCAGTCTCCCACTTGCACTAGAGTCAATAATCTAGTTCACATCGCCATGTGATTTAATACCAATAGTTCACATCACCATGTGATTAACACCCATAGTTCACATCGACATGTGACCATCACCCAAAGGGTTTACTAGAGTCAATAATCTAGTTCACATCGCTATGTGATTAACACCCAAAGAGTACTAAGGTATGATCATGTTTTGCTTGTGAGAGAAGTTTAGTCAACGGGTCTGCCATATTCAGATCCGTAAGTATCTTGCAAATTTCTATGTCAACAATGCTCTGCACGGAGCTACTCTAGCTAATTGCTCCCACTTTCAATATGTATCCAGATTGAGACTTTGAGTCATCTGGATCAGTGTCAAAACTTGCATCGACGTAACCCTTTACGACGAACCTTTTGTCACCTCCATAATCGAGAAACATATTTGTTGCGGATTTGTCACGGCAGATGTCCTAGTGAAAGGACTTAGTCGTGGAGCCATCGCCACGGGTTTACTTGAAGGGGTTAAAGCGGACACAAAGACACGAGGGTTTTATACTAGTTCGGCCCCTTCGATGAAGGTAAAAGCCTACGTCTAGTTGTGATGGAATTGATATGATCTCGATGGCTAGGGAGCAAACAAGCTTCGCCTAGGCTCGAGTTGTGGTTGTCCCTGAACCACCGCCGGGTCGTCCCCTTATATACACGGGTGACGCCCGTCGGTCCATAGAGTCCCAACCGGTTCATACTCGTATCCCGGTCGGTATCTCTTTATTCCTAACTTACAATACAAGTTACACATCAGGTCGGTTTACGGCTATAGATTCTAAACCAACTATAGGCCTTGGGCCTTCATCTGCTTATACCACTAATGAAGTTAACCCGGCCCAAGTAGGCCGGTTTACGCCTAGTGGTAATATCCCCAACAATATCCTTATTCCACTAAGGACAATTTTGACCAATGTCCAGTGATCTACTCCTAGATCACTATTGTACTCCCTTGCCAAACTCAGGGCAGGGTATACAATAGGTCTGGTACACAGCATGGCATACTTTATAGAACCTATGGCTGAGGCATAGGGAATGACTTTCATTCTCTCTCTATCTTCTGCCGTGGTCGGGGTTTGAGCCTTACTCAACTTCACACCTTGTAACAAAGGCAAGAACTCCTTCTTTGACTGTTCCATTTTGAACTACTTCAAAATCTTGTCAAGGTATGTACTCATTGAAAAACTTATCAAGCGTCTTGATCTATCTCTATAGATCCTGATGCTCAATATGTAAGCAGCTTCACCGAGGTGTTTCTTTGAAAAACTCCTTTCAAACATTCCTTTATGCTTTGCAGAATAATTCTACATTAACTCCGATCAACAATATGTCATTCACATATGCTTATCAGAAATGTTGTAGTGCTCCCACTCACTTTCTTGTAAATACAGGCTTTACCGCAAGTCTATATAAAACTATATGCTTTGATCAACTTATCAAAGCGTATATTCCAACTCCGAGATGCTTGCACCAGTCCATAGATGGATCGTTGGAGCTTGCATATTTTGTTAGTACCTTTAGGATTGACAAAACCTTGTGGTTGCATCATATACAACTCTTCTTTAATAAATCTATTAAGGAATGCAGTTTTGTTTATCCATTAGCCAGATTTCATAAAATGCAGCAATTGCTAACATGATTCGGACAGACTTAAGCACAGATACGAGTGAGAAACTCTCATCGTAGTCAACACCTTGAACTTGTCGAAAACCTTTTTGCGACAATTCTAGCTTTGTAGATAGTAACACTACTATCAGCGTCCTTCTTCCTCTTGAAGATCCATTTAATATCAATGGCTCGCCGATCAATGGGCAAGTTAATCAAAGTCCATACATTGTTCTCATACATGGATCTCATCTCAGATTTTATGGCCTCAAGCCATTTCGCGGAATCTGGGCTCATCATCGCTTCCTCATAGTTTGTAGGCTCGTCATGGTCAAGTAACATGACCTCCAGAACAGGATTACCGTACCACTCTGGTGCGGATCTCACACTGGTTTACCTACGAGGTTCGGTAGTAACTTGATCTGAAGTTACATGATCATCATCATTAGCTTCCTCACTAATTGGTGTAGTAGTCACAGGAACAGATTTTTGTGATGAACTACTTTCCAATAAGGGAGCAGGTACAGTTATCTCATCAAGTTCTACATTCCTCCCACTCACTTCTTTTGAGAGAAACTCCTTGTCTAGGAAGGATCCATTCTCAGCAATGAATATCTTGCCTTCGGATCTGTGATAGAAGGTGTACCCAACATTTTCTTTTGGGTATCCTATGAAGATGCACTTCTCTGATTTGGGTTTGAGCTTATCAGGTTGAAACTTTTTCATATAAGCATTGCAACCTCAAACTTTAAGAAACCACAGCTTAGGTTTCTTGCCAAACCATAGTTCATATGGTGTCATCTCAACGGATTTAGATGGTGCCCTATTTAATGTGAATGTCGCTGTCTCTAATGCATAACCCCAAAACGATAGTGGTAAATCGGTAAGAGACATCATAGATCGCACCATATCTAATAAAGTACGGTTACGATGTTCAGACACTCATTACACTGTGGTGTTCCAGGTGGCACGATTTTGTGAAACTATTCCACATTGTTTTAATTCAAGACCAAACTCGTAATATTTGTCTCTGCGATCAGATCGTAAAAACTTTATTTTCTTGTCACGATGATTTTCCACTTCACTCTGAAGTTCTTTGAACTTTTCAAATGTTTCAGACTTATGCTTCATCAAGTAGATATACCCATATCTGCTCAAATCATCTATGAAGGTCAGAAAATAACGATACCCGCCGCGAGCCTCAACACTCATCGGACTGCATACATCAGTATGTATTGTTTCCAATAAGTCAGTTGCTCGCTCCACTGTTCCGAAGAACGGAGTCTTAGTCATCTTGCCCATGAGGCATGGTTCGCAAGCATCAAAATGATTCATAATCAAGTGATTCCAAAAGCCCATCAGCATGGAGTTTCTTCATGCGCTTTACACCAATATGACCTAAACGGCAGTGCCACAAATAAGTTGCACTATCATTATTAACTTTGCATCTTTTGGCTTCAATATTATGAATATGTGTATCACTACGATCGAGATCCAACGAACCATTTTCATTGGGTGTATGACCATAGAAGGTTTTATTCATGTAAACAGAACAACAATTATTCTCTAACTTAAATGAATAACCGTTTTGCAATAAACATGATCAAAATCATATTCATGCTCAATGCAAACACCAAATAACATTTGTTTAGGTTTAACACTAATCCCGAAAGTATAGGGAGTGTGCGATGATGATCACATCAATCTTGGAACCATTTCCAATACACATTGTCACTTCACCCTTAACTAGTCTCTGTTCATTCTGCAACTCCCGTTTCGAGTTACTACTCTTAGCAACTGAACCAGTATCACATACCGAGGGGTTGCTACGAACACTAGTAAAATACACATCAATAATCTGTATATCAAATATACCTTTGTTCACTTTGCCATCCTTTCCTATCCGCCAAATACTTGGGGCAGTTCCGCTTGCAGTGACCAGTCCCTTTGAAGTAGAAGCACTTAGTCTCAGGCTTAGGTACAGACTTGGGCTTCTTCAATTGAGTAGCAACTTGCTTGCCGTTCTTCTTGAAGTTCCCCTTCTTCCCTTTGCCCTTTTCTTGAAACTAGTGGTCTTGTCAACCATCAACACTTGATGCTTTTCTTGATTTCTACCTTCATCGATTTCATCATCATGAAAAGCTCATGAATCGTTTTCGTCATCCCTTGCATACTATAGTTCATCACGAAGTTCTACTAACTTGGTGATGGTGACTAGAGAATTCTATAAATCACTATTTTATCTGGAAGATTAACTCCCACTTGATTCAAGCGATTGTAGTACCCAGACAATCTGAGCACATGCTCATTGCTTGAGCTATTCTCCTCCATCTTTTAGCTATAGAACTTTTGTTGGAGACTTCATATCTCTCAAGTCGGGTATTTGCTTGAAATGTCAACTTCAACTCCTGGAACATCTCATATGGTCCATGACGTTCAAAACTTCTTTGAAATCCCGATTCTAAGTTGTTAAGCATGGTGCAATAAACTATCAAGTAGTCATCATATTGAGCTAGCCAAACATTCATGACGTCTGTATCTGCTCCTGCAATAGGCCTGTCACCTAGCGGTGCATCAAGGACATAATTCTTCTGTGCAGCAATGAGGATAATCCTCAGATCACAGATCCAATCCGCATCATTGCTACTAACATTTTTCAACTTAGTTTTCTCTAGGAACATATCAAAAATAAAACGGAGGAGCTAAACGCGAGCTATTGATCTACAACATAGATATGCTAATACTACCAGGACTAAGTTCATGATAAATTAAAGTTCAATTAATCATATTACTTAAGAACTCCCACTTAGATAGACATCCCTCTAATCATCTAAGTGATCACGTGATCCATATCAACTAAACCATAACCGATCATCACGTGAAATGGAGTGGTTTTCAATGGTGAACATCATTATGTTAATCATATCTACTATATGATTCACGCTCGACCTTTCGGTCTCCAGTGTTCCGAGGCCATATCTGCATATGCTAGGCTCGTCAAGTTTAACCCGAGTATTTCTGCGTGTGCAAAACTGGCTTGCACCTGTTGTAGATGGACGTACAGCTTATCACACCCGATCATCACATGGTGTCTGGGCACGACGAACTTTGGCAACGGTGCATACTCAGGGAGAACACTTTTATCTTGAAATTTAGTGAGAGATCATCTTATAATGCTACCATCATTACTAAGCAAAGTAAGATGTATAAAAGATAAACATCACATGCAATCAAAATATGTGACATGATATGGCCATCATCATCTTGTGCCTTTAATCTCCATCTCCAAAGCATCATCATGATCTCCATCGTCACCAACATGACACCATGATCTCCATCATATTGATCTATATCAATGTGTCGTCACATGGTTGTCTCGCCAACTATTGCTCTTGCAACTATTGCTATCGCATAGCGATAAAGTAAAGCAATTATTTGGCACTTGCATCTTATGCATTAAAGAGACAACCATAAGGCTTCTGCCAATTGCCGATAAATTCAACAAAACATGATCATCTCATACAACAACTTATATCTCATCAGGTCTTGACCATATCACATCACAACATGCCCTACAAAAACAAGTTAGGCGCCCTCTGTTTTGTTGTTGCAAGTTTTACGTGGCTGCTACGGGCTGAGCAAGAACCGTTCTTACCTACGCATCAAAACCACAATGATAGTTTGTCAAGTTAGTGCTGTTTTAACCTTCTCAAGGACCGGGCATAGCCACAATCGGTTCAACTAAAGTTGGAGAAACTGACATCCGCCAGCCACCTATGTGCAAAGCACGTCGGTAGAACCAGTCTCGCGTAAGCGTAGGCGTAATGTCGGTCCGGGCCGCTTCATCCAACAATACCGCCGAACCAAAGTATGACATGCTAGTAAGCAGTATGACTTATATCACCCACAACTCACTTGTGTTCTACTCGTGCAAATAACATCAACGCATAAAACATGGCTCTGATACCACTGTTGGGGAACGTAGTAATTTCAAAAATTTCCTACGCACACGCAAGATCATGGTGATGGATAGCAACGAGAGGGGAGAGTGTTGTCCACGTACCCTCGTAGAACGAAAGCGGAAGCGTTAGCACAACGCGGTTGATGTAGTCGTACGTCTTCACGATCCGACCGATCAAGTACCAAACGCATGGCACCTCCGAGTTCTGCACACGTTCAACTCGATGACGTCCCTCGAACTCCATTCCAGCCGAGTGTCGAGGCAGAGTTTTGTCAGCATGACGGCGTGGTGACGATGATAATGTTCTACCGACGCAGGGCTTCGCCTAAGCACCGCTACGATATGACCGAGGTGGATTATGGTGGAGGAGGGCACCGCACACGGCTAAGAGATCCAAGGGATCAATTGTTGTCTCTATGGGGTGCCCCCTGGCCACGTATATAAAGGAGTGGAGGGGGGAGAGGGCCGGCCCCTATGGCACGCCCTGGAGGAGTCCTACTCCCACCGAGAGTAGGATCCCCCCCCCTTCCAAGTAGTAGGAGTAGGAGTCAAGGCAAGGGAATAGAGAAGAGAAGGAAGGAGGGGGCGCAGCCCCTCCCCCTAGTCCAATTCAGACTAGGCCTTGGGGGGCGCCCAACCTCTCCTCTCTCTTTCCCCTAAAGCCCAATAAAGCCCATATACTCCCAGGCGAATTCCCGTAACTCTTCGGTACTCTGAAAAATACCCGAATCACTCGGAACCTTTCCGATGTCCGAATATAGTCGTCCAATATATCGATCTTTACGTCTCAACCATTTCGAGACTCCTCGTCATGTCCCCGATTTTATCCGGGACTCCGAACTACCTTCGGTACATCAATACACATAAACTCATAATATAACCGTCATCAAACTTTAAGCGTGCGGACCCTACGGGTTCGAGAACTATGTAGACATGACTGAGACACGTCTCTGGTCAATAACCAATAGCGGAACCTGGATGCTCATATTGGTTCCCACATATTCTATGAAGATCTTTATCGGTCAAACCGCATAACAACATACGTTGTTCCCTTTGTCATCGGTATGTTACTTGCCCGAGATTCAATCGTCGGTATCTCAATACCTAGTTCAATCTCGTTACCGGCAAGTCTCTTTACTCGTTTTGTAATACATCATCCCGCAACTAACTCATTAGCTGCAATGCTTGCAAGGCTTATAGTGATGTGCATTACCGAGTGGGCCCAGAGATACCTCTCCGACAATCGGAGTGACAAATCCTAATCTCGAAATACGCCAACCCAACAAGTACCTTCGGAGACACCTGTAGAGCACCTTTATAATCACCCAGTTACGTTGTGACGTTTGGTAGCACACAAAGTATTCCTCCGGTGAACGGGAGTTGCATAATCTCATAGTCATAGGAACATGTATAAGTCATGAAGAAAGCAATAGCAACAAACTAAACGATCAAGTGCTAAGCTAACGGAATGGGTCAAGTCAATCACATCATTCTCCTAATGATGTGATCTCATTAATCAAATGACAACTCTTTGTCTATGGTTAGGAAACTTAACCATCTCTGATCAATGAGCTAGTCAAGTAGAGGCATACTAGTGACATATTGTTTGTCTATGTATTCACACATGTATTATGTTTCCGGTTAATACAATTCTAGCATGAATAATAAACATTTATCATGATATAAGGAAATAAATAATAACTTTATTATTGCCTCTAGGGCATATTTCCTTCACCATCAAGCCTTATGGTGACGACATAGTGGAACTCTCAATGAAAGCACCAATGTCGGTGTCAAAACTGGCGGATCTCGGGTAGGGGGTCCCGAACTATGCATCTAAGGCAGATGGTAACAGGAAGCAGGGGACATGATGTTTACCCAGGTTCGGGCCCTCTTGATGGAGGTAATACCCTACATCCTGCTTGATTGTTCTTGATGATATAAGTATTACAAGAGTTGATCTACCACGAGATCGTAGAGGCTAAACCCTAGAAGCTAGCCTATGGTATGATTGTCTATGTTGTCCTATGGACTGAACCCTCCTGTTTATATAGACACCGGAGGGGGCTAGGGTTACACAGAGTCAGTTACAAGGGAGGAGATCTACGTATCCGTATTGCCTAGCTTGCCTTCCACGCCAAGGAGAGTCCCATCCGGACATGGGACGAAGTCTTCAATCTTGTATCTTCATAGTCCAGTAGTCCGGCCAAAGGATATAGTCCAGCTATTCGGAGACCCCCTAATCCAGGACTCCCTCACTTGGCAAGGATCTTGCTAAGGATCGTCGTCTTCTGGTTCTCGTCCAATCTCGTGTATTTATGATCTCTACAAAGATCTGCATGCCACCACGAAGGTGCCTCCCGAGACTTGGTTCCAATGTGGTTGATGGTGTTGGAAACCCTTGGGCTCAAGGGTGGCGCGCTCTGTTGGCGTCAGGCAAGTTGCCCCGGCAAGGATCTTGCCGGGGCTGCGGAAGCCACCCCGGCAAGAGTCTTGCCGGGGGAGTCCCCCTTGCCCTCTTGCTCTCTTTGCGCCTCTGGTCTTGGTGTTGTTTTGGTCATCTTGTGCTCCGGCATCCCTCCTCTGCCCTGCTTAGTGCGGTCGTGGGTGTGGCTCTGACTGCCCGTGCACAAGTAAAGGGGTGCAAAAGGAGAGCCCCTACTTTTGTACACCGACACTTGTAACACTACGATTAGTCAAAATATGCAGCTAAAAATCACTAGCACTATCTAATTTTTGCAACTAAAATCACTAGCATTGTTCATATGGACACCAATACAAAGTGGCATTGTACTTTTTTGTCAAATTTGAGACCAGTTTTGATGTAATCTTTATCTAATTACATACGGGAGATTATTAATAATTGGGAACCAATATCCTAAACAGATTATTTATTCGAACCGCGGGCGCTAGACCAACAACTGATATGTGCCATGCTTGGGTTAAGCAATAAAGCGGCAACATTAATCATCCAAATAGAAAAACAATATACTTGCCGCCACACGACCCGTGTGCGATGCGAGTAGACATGAGTTGACGGGATGCATTTGCAAATGTACCATTCATTACATACAACAAGTCATCAACACACAACGACAACGAGGATACATGTTGGATTATAGATTATTGCCAACAAAAAATTCTAGTAAATACTAAAGTTTTTATCACACAACAAATAACAAAAGCGATGAAATTAACTTAAGCTCAACCAATCCTCGGTGTTGGAAACACTTGCTTTGAACCATAACTGATTCTCTAGGAAGGGCCAGCTATTGTCATTCTCGAGACCAACGCAGGACTGATCATCTAGGCTGAAGCGGCCTATATCAGGACGCATATTGTGATAGTCGGGGTAGGGAACCATAGCAATGTCTGAGGTATAGATACAGTTGCTTCTCATAAATGGTAGTAACGTTGTGTCAATAGTAGCTGGATTGCCTTTCACCATAATTGGATAGTTTTGTCCAAGGAAGAGCGAGTTTTCTCCAAGACTATCAATACTGAACCAGGGAGAAGGTGTTGGCGCTAGCACACTAGTATCCATCCCGAATACCCTGCAACGGATGTTGGAATAGGTCCGGAGAGTGCGACCATGGGAGACAACACATGCTTCATTAGTAACATCTGGAGTGCCCTATATACATACAAGAAGAGGTGATCCATCGGAATAAGTTGCCAGGCGCCACTGAGTATATAGGTCCTGCTCGTCCTCATACTCATGATCATCACCATTGTCATCTCCCCCTTGGTTATAATTTTTTTCAAGTATAGGTGGTGGAATGTTCACAGGACCTTGGAAACACAAGAAGGTTAATTAGTAAAGGGAAACTAGCTAACTCGCATGCATGTGGATGAAACAATCATAATTATGGTGGAAGACAAACGTACCGAAACCATAAGGATTCCATGCAAAAACAGTGCCACGAGTGGTGGCAGTCAACACAAGACGCTCGTATTGAATTGCATCACAATACTCATCCGTGTACAAAAATTGATTTTTGAGCAATATCCATCGAGCGTGGAAGTAAGGACGGCAACAAGCTTGTCGAAGATAGCAACAACTTCATAGTTCTTGTAATCCCAAGAGCGGTTGGGAACTCGACAAATTGCTATCTTCTGTAGACGACAGTCACCATAATCATATTTGAACGTACGTAGATCATCTGTGTGCTCAACCTCAAGGCAGTCTGTGATTTTTGGAAGTGGAAAGTGGGAGTTCTTAAGTAATATGATTAATTGAATATTAATTTATCATGAACTTACTCCTGATAGTATTTGCAAATTATGTTGTAGATCAATAGCTCACGTTAAAGCTCCCCATTTATTTTGATATGTTCCTAGAGTAAAATAAGTTGAAAGATCATAGTAGCAATGATGCGGACTGCATCCGTGATCTGAGGATTATCCTCATTGTTGCACAGAAGAATTATGTCCTTGATGCATCGCTAGGTGACAGGCCTATTGCAGGAGCAGATGCAGACGTTATGAACGTTTCGCAAACTCGGTATGATGACTACTTGATAGTTTAGTGCGCCATACATTACAGCTTAGAACCGGGACTTCAAAAATGTTTTGAACACCACGGAGCATATAAGATGTTTCAAGAGCTGAAATTGGTATTTCAGACTCATGCCCGAGTCGAGAGGTATGAGACTTCTGATAAGTACTTTGCCTACAAGATGGAGGAGAATAGCTCAACCAGTGAGCATGTGCTCACAATGTCTAAGTACTACAATCGCTTGAATCAAGTGGGAGTTAATCTTCCAGATAAAATAGTGATTGATAGAGTTCTATAGTCATTGTCACCAAGTTACTAGAACTTCGTGATGAACTATAATATGAAAGGGATAACAAAAACGATTCCCAAGCTCTTCGCGATGCTGAAATTAACAAAGGTAGAAATCAAGAAAGAGCATCAAGTGTTGATGGTTAATAAGACCACTAGTTTCAAGAAAAAGGACACGGGAAAAAAAGGGAACTTCAAGAAGAATGGCAAGCAAGTTGTCACTCCCATGAAGAAACCCAAAGCTAGACCTAAGCCTGAAACTGAGTGCTTCTACTGCAAAGGGAATGGTCACTGGAAGCGGAACTACCCCAAATACTTGGCGGATAAGAAGGATGGCAAAGTGAAAGGTATATTTGATATACATGTTATTGATGTATACTTTACTAGTGTTCATAGTAACCCCAGGGTATTTGATACCGGTTCAGTTGCTAAGATTAGTAACTTGAAACAGGAGTTACAAAATGAACATAGACTAGTTAAGGGCGAGATGACGATGTGTCTTGGAAATGATTCCAAGGTTGATAAGATCAGCATCACACACTCCTTTTACCTTCGGGATTAGTGTTGAACCTAAAATAAATGTTATTTGGTGTTTTGCGTTGACCATGAATATGATTGGATCATGTTTATTGCAATACGTTTATTCATTTAAGTCAAAGAAGCATTGTTGTTCTATTTACTTGAATAAAACCTTCTATGGTCATACACTTAATATAAATGGTTTATTGAATCTCGATCGTAGTGATACACATATTCATAATATTGATGCCAAAAGATGCAAAGTTGATAATGATAGTGCAACATACTTGTGGCACTACCATTTAGGTCATATTGGTGTAAATTGCATGAAGAAACTCCATGCGGATGGACTTTTGGAATCACTTGATTACGAATCACTTGATGCTTGCGAACCATGCCTCATGGGCAAGATGACTAAGACTCCATTCTCCGGAACAATGGAGCGAGCCACTGACTTATTGGAAACAATACATACTGATGTATGCAGTCCAATGTGTAACGCCCCAAGACCGGAGCTTCAGATGCCTTCCTTGGTTTTACGAGTTTCGTCGGGTAGTTTGTTTTGTCTGTTGCATTCATCTTTGCATTTGTGCATTGCATCATGTCATCATGCCATCATGTCATTTTTTAACTCAACTAAATAAATGGCATGGATCTTTGATCCATTTAAACCAAGGGAATTCACATGGTGGTTTCTCTTTAAAACAAATCCTCCTAATATTAGGGAGCTATATTAAACCATTCCATTGGCTTGGGATCACCCACAACACATATGCACCGTTCTTCGAATTTCCTTTTATCCTTCTCAACTTCACCTTCTTTCTTTGGGGCCTTTTAGTAAAATTGAGTGGCAATTTGACTTTACCCATAAATGTTCCAAATCTGCCCATAAATCACATATATTGTGTAGGGTCACATCCTATAATTTCAACCCATTTGGAGTTCTTTTGAATGGGTTTCGAAATTCAAACTTGCTGAGTTAAATCCAACGCGTGTGGATTTTACTTCCTCTAAAAATCCTCAGGCCATTTTTGTCAAATTCCTCGTATTTTTGTGGCTCCGGAAAAATTGTCTGCGTGCCCAACTCCTTCCTCTAACCTCCCTTTCTTTTCTTTCTTATCTATGTACTGTTTTTTTTTTCTTTTTTTTCTTTTGAGAAGAGAGGTTAAGAGAGGGAGCCCAGCCTTGCCTCTTGGGCCTCCTGTAGCCGCAGGCCACTTAGGCCCAAGGCCCACTCCCTCCCGAACCCTAGCCTCATCCCCTGTTCGATCCCTTTCTCTCTCTCGTTTCCTCCTCCCGCTGCCTCACGCTTCGCACCAGGGAGAGAGCAGCGCTGCTTCTCGATCCCCATCTCACTCTCTCCCTCTCGATCCTGAGCGCCTCCCGCAGCAGCCCTCACACCAGCGCCTGGCCCGAGCGCCTCTCCTCTCATGCGCCTCGTCCCCGGCGCCGTCCAGCCGCACCGCGCCCCAAGTGCCCCGCCTCCCATCTCCCGCAGCCATGCCCGAACCTCCATGGCACGCCGCCCCAAGCTCCGCCACCGGTCGCCTCAACCTCCAGGTCCGGCAACACACCGGGGTCCGCACCGGTGTCCAGTTTCGTCCCCGACCTGGCCTCCTCCTCGACCTCGCTTCGCTACAGCGCCACCGGTGACCTGTCGGACGGGCAGAGAGCTCCGCCACCATCTCCAGCCGCCTGCATCGTTGCCTTCCTCCGCCCCGAGTGGCTCCTTGCTGTGCCGCCCTCCTCCGTGACGTCGGCCTCCTCCTCGACCGCGTCCCTGCAGGTCCTCCTTGCTCCGCGCCAAGTCTGCCCGCCATGCCTCGTTACGCCTCGGCCTCAACCGAGGAGGATGAGCAGCGCTGCTGCCTGCTCGATCACCCCGCGCGTTGTCCGTGTCCAGCTCCATGCCGGAGCGAGCACGCTCCTCTTCTTGATGCCTAGCATCGCCCAAGTCTCCTATGTTGCTGTCGCTGGACACCGAGTACCAATCATCGCGTTCCGTTTCGTCTATATCAAGGCCGAGAGGGCGCCAGGATACCAAGTACCACGACGTCAACGACCGTCAAGTTCAACTACATTGACTACGAACGGTGACGATCCCGAACATCTACGAACATATACGACTATCTTGCCGAAGAACCGCGGGTCACAAGCGCCGTGAACAACTACCGTCGCTGAAGACCTATGAACCAAAAACTTCAAGTTCGACTACCGTCACAAGGACGAGACCGGCAAGTCCGAAGGCCCCAAGTACCACGACAACCTCGAAGAGATTCAAGTCCGTCAAGTTCCTCTACCGATGACTCGAACGCCTTCGAAAACGTGTACCACTGCCGTCGCCGAGATTGCGAGAACCTCTACCAACGACCTCGGAGCATGTACAATGACCGTTGTCGAAGACCTTTACCTCGACCGCTTCCCGATCATGAATGACTACCTCCAATACGAACGTCCCGAGAACGTCTTCTTCCTCTACTTTGCACTGAACCCGGACCGCTCCGAGTATGCACCCTTCGAAGGTATAACCGCCGAGACGATGACCCGTGGAACGAATGCATATGTTGTATGAAATGCTCGTGTTTGCTCCATGTCAGAGTTGTTCGTTGCACGAAGCCCCTCTTTTGGCTTGTCACCGTCATGTGGGACACCCGGTATCCGGGAGCACCCCATCTCCTTGCATGACACACTCACACCCACTTCCTTTTGCACCGGTATCCCCGTAAGCTACCGGATCATCGGAATGTTGCCGCGGCATCATTTCCATTTCATCGCCGTGGCACCCCTTTCGTTTCCGCCACAAGGACAAATGCTTCATAACATGCTCTTATCAACATTTTCATAAACTTGCATAAAACTTGCACATGTCATCCGCATCATGATAACAACATCAAGAATGTTTAAATTGTTGTTTGCATTAATTTGCTAAATGCATATGGGGATTTACCGGATTTGTTGTTTGTTATATCCGGCCCCATTTAAATTGTTTAGATAGTATAGTTTTGTTATGCTTCACCTCTTGCCATGTTAACCAACATTTAATATTGGAGTACCTAACCGGCAGTGAACTAAATAATTGATGTGGTGTCTCGTCAATATGCAAATCGTTGCATATTGAGCTCCACTTAACTTGTAGTTTTGTTTGTGCACTTTGCCATGCCATGCATATTTAAAACCGGATATGCATCATACTTGGTTGTGCATCATGCCATGTTTATGTGATGGTTGTTTACCATGTTGTTTGCTTCTTTCCGGTATTGCTTCTTTGGATTAGTTCCGATAACGTCGCGTTTGTGAGGATCCGTTCGACTACGTCCATTTGTCTTCTTCATGGACTCATTTTTCTTCCTTGCGGGATTGATGACCATACCCTCGAAATCACTTCTATCTTTGCTTGCTAGTTGCTCGCTCTTTTGCTATGCTGCGATACCTACCACTTGCTATATCATGCCTCTCATATTGCCATGTTAAGCCTCTAACTCACCTTTCCTAGCAAACTGTTGTTTGGCTATGTTACCGCTTTTGCTTAGCCCCTCTTATAGCGTCGCTAGTTGCAGGTGAAGTTGAAGTTTGTTCCATGTTGGAACATGGTTATTGTTGGGATATCACTATTATCTCTTATTTACTTTAATGCATCTATATACTTGGTAAAGGATGGAAGGCTCGGCCTTATGCCTGGTGTTTTGTTCCACTCTTGCCGCCCTAGTTTCCGTCATACCGGTGTTATGTTCCTTGTTTTGGCGTTCCTTACACGGTTGGGTGTTATGGGAACCCCTTGACAGTTCGCTTTGAATAAAACTGCTCCAGCAAGGCCCAATCTTGGTTTTACCATTTGCCTCACCACCACCTACTTTTCCCTTGGGAG